>NW_027315757.1:33085812-33090812 GCF_026437365.1 Eucyclogobius newberryi | reverse complement strand
TAGACCTGCTTTAGTCCTGCTTTAGTCCTGCTTTAGACCTGCTTTAGACCTGCTTTACTCATCCTGCTTTAGTCCTGCTTTAGTCCTGCTTTAATCCTGCTTTAGTCCTGTTTTAGCCCTGCTTTAATCCTGCTTTAGTCCTGTTTTAGCCCTGCTTTAATCCTGCTTTAGTCCTGTTTAGACCTGCTTTAGTCCTGCTTTAATCCTGCTTTAGTCCTGTTTAGACCTGCTTTAGTCCTGCTTTAGACCTGCTTTAGTCCTGCTTTAGTCCTGCTTTAGACCTGCTTTAGTCCTGATTTAGACCTGCTTTAGTCCTGCTTTAGTCCTGCTTTAGTCCTGCTTTAGTACTGCTTTAGACCTGCTTTAGTCCAGCTTTAGTCCTGATTTAGTCCTGTTTGGACCTGTTTTAGTCCTGCTTTAGTCCTGCTTTAGTCCTGCTTTAGACCTGCTTTAGACCTGCTTTACTCATCCTGCTTTAGTCCTGCTTTAGTCCTGCTTTAATCCTGCTTTAGTCCTGTTTTAGCCCTGCTTTAATCCTGCTTTAGTCCTGTTTTAGCCCTGCTTTAATCCTGCTTTAGTCCTGTTTAGACCTGCTTTAGTCCTGCTTTAGTCCTGCTTTAATCCTGCTTTAGTCCTGTTTAGACCTGCTTTAGTCCTGCTTTAGTCCTGCTTTAGTCCTGCTTTAGTCCTGCTTTAGTCCTGGTTTAGTCCCGCTTTAGTCCTGCTTTAGTCCAGCTTTAGTCCTGATTTAGTCCTGCTTTAGACCTGCTTTAGTCCAGCTTTAGTCCTGATTTAGTCCTGTTTAGACCTGCTTTAGACCTGCTTTAGTCCTGCTTTAGTCCTGTTTTAGACCTGCTTTAGACCTGCTTTAGTCCTGCTTTAGTCCTGTTTTAGACCTGCATTAGACCTGCTTTAGTCCTGCTTTAGTCCTGTTTTAGACCTGCTTTAGACCTGCTTTAGTCTTGCTTTACTCATCCTGCTTTAGTCCTGGTTTAGTCCTGCTTTAGTCCTGTTTTAGTCCTGCTTTAATCCTGCTTTAGTCCTGTTTTAGTCCTGCTTTAATCCTGCTTTAATAATAATAATAATAATAACTTTTATTTATATAGCGCTTTTCAGTGACCCAAAGACGCTGGACATAATAAAAAAGGGGGGGGTATTTACAGACAGGGGGGGACAACACGTACAATACACATTAATATAAAGATAAAATGAACAAGACAGAAGAAGTAGAGAGAAAAAGATGGGGATGTAACAGGGGGTAGAAGAGTAGACAATGGGGTAGAGGAGGCTAGGGGTAGGGGAGGTCATAGGCTTGGGTGAAGAGGTATGTTTTTAGGCGGGATTTGAATGTTGTGAGTGAGGGAGAGTGGGACATGGGGGGGAGGGAGTTCCAGAGTCGGGGTGCTGTTCGGGAGAATGTAGTCCTGCTTTAATCCTGCTTTAGTCCTGTTTTAGTCCTGCTTTAATCCTGCTTTAGTCCTGTTTTAGTCCTGTTTAGTCCTGTTTTAGTCCTGATAGGTACACAGCGAGTGTCATGAAGCCGCACCGTCGACGCTCTTGAGTCGCAATTTTGACTTTTGTTTTGAAATGTTTTGTATAATTGTTGTCAAAAAAATATTAGTTTTGTTGATTTTCTGTTACTTTAAATTGAAACGTATACAACCATTTAGCAAATCCTTGTTTTGTTGTCGGTCCCTTCACGCGATGGGACCAATAGGTATCTGTCGTCCCAGTTAAGATCCCAAGTGGGCGTCGGGTTTAGGAGCCCTGCAGGCTACATGAAAAGCACCTATAAATCTCTGTCTCCCTGCTCGGCTGTGGGACGCTCAGACCTAAATTATAAGCTCCCAGTGCTGGCGGAATTTCTTTGAAATTTTGGGGTTGCAGCAGCCACCGCTATTTTTGTCCTACAACTTCACACAAAATGGCCTTTTGAAGCCAGGCCAAAGCTCACAGTAAAAAATAAACATTATATTTGAAAAGAGGAACAAGTAGTGCTCGGAGGTTGCACTTTTCAAATACGGCGAGCCCCTCCATGTCTGACAATAAAAGACTGCTCTGAACCGAATTGCTTCGCATAAACTTTTATAGTTCTAAAATCATCAAATAAAATGCCAGAATAATCACTTGCTAATGTTCTCTACCTCTATCAGTCTTTTTACTGATGTTTCGAAGCCAATTTACCATCGTGTGTGTGGGATGTTCACAGAAATCACAGTTTGTACTTATAGCCTTCATGTTCCATATCGTCATTTTCTGACGTCTTTGTACCACAGTGAAAGAAGAGCCGGACATGGAGGTGCGGATGGTGAACGGGAAGCCCAAGAAGGTGAGGAAGCCGCGGACCATCTACTCGAGTTACCAGCTGGCCGTGCTGCAGCGGCGCTTCCAGACGGCGCAGTACCTGGCTCTACCGGAGCGGGCCGAGCTGGCTGCACAGCTGGGCCTCACACAGACTCAGGTAACCGCTGCTTCCTGCTGACCGCTGCTTCCCGCTGACTGCTGCAGGGCCGGGAGGGAGTGTAATAACGTCTAATCGCATGGTTTTATTACGGCATGGCAACAGTATGATAGGATATTATACAACAGAGATGTTATGGAAAGGCAACTGCTCTGCAAAAATGAAATATCTGGATTTGAATACAGTAGGAACATCCTCTCCTTCCGGTCTGACGTGCCAAACAAGTGCTGTCTCGTTGTGCTGATTAAAACTTAGCCTCCAGTCTGTAAATGAAGACACTCTTTCCGATTGAGCAGCGCTGGTGGTTGATCTGTTTAGCCAGGGTTTCCTGTCACGTCCCTCTTCTTGCTTCAGAGGATCCTGGGAGAGCTCTGTTCACGTTGGATTACCCTGACACACAGGCAGCCTTGCCTTTCTGCTGTTTGCACACTCTTCCTTGTTTGATCCTGGTTTAGTGCTGATGTAGACTTGGTTTGGTCCTATTATAGTCCGGTTTTAGTCCTGTTTGGTCCTGTCTTAGACCTGCTTTAGAGCTGCTTTAGTCCTGGTATAGACCTGCTTTAGTCCTTATTTAGTCCTGGCTTAGTCCTGCTATAAACCTGCTTTAGTCCTGCTTTAGTCCTGCTTTAGTCCTGCTTTAGTCCTGCTTTAATCCTGCTTTAATCCTGCTTTAGTCCTGCTTTAGTACTGCTTTAATCCTGGTTTAGTCCTGCTTTAGTCCTGCTTTAGTCCTGCTTTAGTCCTGCTTTAGTCCTGCTTTTTAGCCTAAAACACATTCCCAGTGGATTATGGAACAGAAAGTGTGTGTAAAGTGTGTGTAAAGTGTGTGTAAAGTGTGTGTAAAGCGTGTGTAAAGCGTGTGTAAAGTATGTGCAAAGTATGTGTAAAGTATATGTAAAGTGTGTGTAAAGTGTGTGTAAAGTGTGTGTAAAGTGTGTGTAAAGTGTGTGTAAAGTGTGTGTAAAGTGTGTGTAAAGTGTGTGTAAAGTGTGTGTAAAGTGTGTGTAAAGTGTGTGACAGTTTACACAGGACGATTACAGCGGCGTGAATGATCAATCATGCCATAATAAAGCCTCGTGGCACCAGCGTTTCTGATTGACACCTTTGCACATGTTAAATCCTGAAAGAAACAACCATCAAGTCGTAATCAACGCTCGTGTTTCCTCAGACTATGAAAGTGTTTTGTAATAACAACAATATAATATATCATTAGAGGATCTCTTTGTCAGCTCTACAAGGCATTTCATCTTCTACCACAGATATTCTTTGAGGCTCGAGGTTTGTGAGACAGAAAAGGACAAAACACAGCCTACACTTTTGTCCGGTTTGGTTTCTTAAGGACACAGTTCGACACCATTCCTGATCCACACCAAAATATTTTACATCTACAAAGAAACTGCATTACTGACTATTTAGTATACTTGAATTTCAACTCTATCAATATAATATATACTCAATCGACAGTAATACACTTCTGTGCATATCTCTCCAATTTTTACTACAATTAAATGTAAAATAATCAAAATATCTGTTTAGACCTGCTGTTTAGTCCTGCTTTAGACCTACTTTAGTCCTGCTTTAAACCTGCTTTAGTCCTGCTTTAGTCCTGCTTTAGACCTCCTTTAGTCCTGCTTTAGACCTGCTTTAGTCCTGCTTTAGTCCTGCTTTAGACCTGCTTCAGTCCTGCTTTAGTCCTGCTTTAGTCCTGCTTTATTCCTGCTTTAGTCCTGCTTTAGTTCTGCTTTAGTCCTGCTTTAGTCCTGCTTTAGTCCTGCTTTAGTCCTGCTTTAGACCTGCTTTAGTCCTGCTTTAGTCCTGCTTTAGACCTGCTTTAGTCCTGCTTTAGTCCTGCTTTAGTCCTGCTTTATTCCTGCTTTAGTCCTGCTTTAGTCCTGCTTTAGTCCTGCTTTAGACCTGCTTTAGTCCTGCTTTAGTCCTGCTTTAGACCTGCTTTAGTCCTGCTTTAGTCCTGCTTTAGACCTGCTTTAGTTCTGCTTTAGTCCTGCTTTAGACCTGCTTTAGTCCTGCTTTAGTCCTGCTTTAGACCTGCTTTAGTCCTGCTTTAGTCCTGCTTTATTCCTGCTTTAGTCCTGCTTTAGTCCTGCTTTAGACCTGCTTTAGTCCTGCTTTAGTCCTGCTTTAGTCCTGCTTTAGTCCTGCTTTATTCCTGCTTTAGTCCTGCTTTAGTCCTGCTTTAGACCTGCTTTAGTCCTGCTTTAGTCCTGCTTTATTCCTGCTTTAGTCTTGCTTTAGTCCTGCTTTAGACCTCCTTTAGTCCTGCTTTAGACCTGCTTTAGTCCTGCTTTAGTCCTGCTTTAGTCCTGCTTTAGACCTGCTTTAGTCCTGCTTTATTCCTGCTTTAGTCTTGCTTTAGTCCTGCTTTAGACCTCCTTTAGTCCTGCTTTAGACCTGCTTTAGTCCTACTTTAGTCCTGCTTTAGACCTGCTTTAGTCTTGCTTTAGTCCTGCTTTAGACCTGCTTTAGTCCTGCTTTAGTCCTGCTTTAAACCAGCTTTAGTGCTGCTTTAGTCCTGCTTTAG
>NW_027315757.1:33015812-33080812 GCF_026437365.1 Eucyclogobius newberryi | reverse complement strand
GTCCTGCTTTAGACCTGCTTTAGACCTGCTTTAGTCCTGCTTTAGTCCTGCTTTAGACCAGCTTTAGTCCTGCTTTAGTCCCGCTTTAGTCCCGCTTTAGACCCGCTTTAGTCCTGCTTTAGTTCCGCTTTAGACCTGCTTTAGTCCTGCTTTAGACCTGCTTTAGTCCTGCTTTAGTTCTGCTTTAGACCTGCTTTAGACCTGCTTTAGTCCTGCTTTAGTCGTGCTTTAGACCTGCTTTAGACCTGCTTTAGTCCTGCTTTAGTCCTGCTTTAGTTCTGCTTTAGTCCTGCTTTAGACCTGCTTTAGTCCTGCTTTAGTCCTGCTTTAGTCCTGCTTTAGTCCTGCTTTAGACCTGCTTTAGTCCTGCTTTAGTCCTGCTTTAGACCTGCTTTAGTCCTGCTTTAGACCTGCTTTAGACCTGCTTTAGACCTGCTTTAGACCTGCTTTAGACCTGCTTTAGTCCTGCTTTAGTCCTGCTTTAGTTCTGCTTTAGTCCTGCTTTAGTCCTGCTTTAGTCCTGCTTTAGTCCTGCTTTAGACCTGCTTTAGTCCTGCTTTAGTCCTGCTTTAGTCCTGCTTTAGTCCTGCTTTAGTCCTGCTTTAGACCTGCTTTAGACCTGCTTTAGACCTGCTTTAGTCCTGCTTTAGTCCTGCTTTAGTCCTGCTTTAGACCTGCTTTAGACCTGCTTTAGTCCTGCTTTAGTCCTGCTTTAGACCTGCTTTAGTCCTGCTTTAGTCCTGCTTTAGTCCTGCTTTAGTCCTGCTTTAGTCCTGCTTTAGTCCTGCTTTAGTTCTGCTTTAGTCCTGCTTTAGTCCTGCTTTAGTCCTGCTTTAGACCTGCTTTAGTCCTGCTTTAGTCCTGCTTTAGTCCTGCTTTAGTCCTGGTTTAGTCCTGCTTTAGACCAGCTTTAGTCCTGCTTTAGTCCTGCTTTAGACCTGCTTTAGTCCTGCTTTAGACCTGCTTTAGACCTGCTTTAGTCCTGCTTTAGTCCTGCTTTAGTCCTGCTTTAGTCCTGCTTTAGACCTGCTTTAGACCTGCTTTAGACCTGCTTTAGTCCTGCTTTAGTCCTGCTTTAGTCCTGCTTTAGTCCCGCTTTAGTCCTGCTTTAGACCTGCTTTAGTCCCGCTTTAGTCCTGCTTTAGTCCTGCTTTAGTCCTGCTTTAGTCCCGCTTTAGTCCTGCTTTAGACCTGCTTTAGTCCTGCTTTAGTCCTGCTTTAGTCCTGCTTTAGTCCTGCTTTAGTCCTGCTTTAGACCTGCTTTAGTCCTGCTTTAGTCCTGCTTTAGTCCTGCTTTAGACCTGCTTTAGTCCTGCTTTAGTCCTGCTTTAGTCCTGCTTTAGTTCTGTTCATTATGATGAATCCACCGCAGTCTCAAAAGTGCAGATGAAATATTATTTGTGAACTTTAGCCATTTCCAAGTTGAAGTGACATTTAAATTATGGCATAAATAACATTGTTTATATCGTTTATAATGTGACGTTTACATCCCGTCCAAACATAAATGTGTGACATAAGCACTTATAATATGTTGTATCTGTAATGTTAGAATCAAAAACATGGAGGAGCAGAAGAAGAAAAGAAAAGATAACTTATGGTTTTATCTTATATTTAGTCTGATCCGTGTGAATTATGCAGCATCTGGATTAAAACATATTTTTGTTTATTTAGCAATGTTCAAAATTGTGTCCACGCCGTCAGATCCATGCATTTTGTTGTTGTTTATGTCATTGTTCAGTTATTCTCATATAGATTAAGAGCATTAAGATCTTAAATCTAAGCTTTTTTTCTTATTTACACTTTATATAGTGTTAAAATGTAAAAATATGTTTTGAAATTTTGATATTTTGAAAAGTTTTCTTAAAACTATTAATCTACAAGGACATTTTTCAGATATTCTTCAATTGGACTCAATAGTAAATAACCTGTATTATAACACATATATATATATATATATATATATATATATATATATATATATATATATATATTACATGTTGTAATTGTAATCTATATATATATATATATATATATATATATTACAATTTAAACATGTAATTGGATCCAATGCAGTGAAGAAAGCTGTAAAGAACGGTACATAGGTGAGACAAAACAGCCTCTACACAAGAGGCTTTATCAGCACAGAAGAACTACACGTTCAGGACCTCAGAGTGCCGTGCATCTCCATCTTGAAGCCTCTAATCACTCGTTTGAAGACGGTGAGGTGAAGGTTTTAAGCAGGGAGAAAAGATGGTTTGAAAGAGGAGTCAAGGAAGCTATTTTTGTTAAAAAAGAAAGACCTTCTTTAAACAGAAATGGAGGGCTTAGGTTTCATCTTCCTGTTATTTATAATGGGATTCTGAACCCCTGGAAAGGTAAAGGACATTCAGATGCTAATCAGGTACTCAGGGTGGTTGAGCCAGGGTCTCACAAAGACAAAGAGGATTCTAATAGCCCATTAAAATTCTGAATAGGCTAGCTCGGTAGATACAAGGGGGGAGTTTCTGTTGAAACAAACAACTCCTTCTACTTCAGGAAGGCTCCGCCCAATGGGCGGGTCTTACCACAGAACAGTATTAATATCGGAGTTCTCGATCAAATTCTTTTATTGGACAATGACTTTTGGATGAGAGTCGAAACATCTATTTTTTCAAACTGAGTCCAGATGACTACAACTGAAGCTTTTTCTACTATGTAATTGGACATTTTTATAGGTTTCTCTGTCTTCAAAATCACTAAATTCAATAGAACCTTTTCCCTTTGCGTTTCTGTTCAGCTCAGACCTTTCTCTTGAAAATAATGCTCTTTATTGTAAAGTTTATTTTAGACTCTCAAGAAATATTACATTTTGATTTAATAATTTGTGTTTTTTCAGGTGAAAATCTGGTTCCAGAATCGCCGCTCGAAGTTTAAGAAACTCTACAAAAACGGCGAGTTTCCTCTGGGGGACATGCCTCTGGAGCACAGCCCTGAAGCCAGTGACTCCATGGCCTGCAACTCCCCCCCGTCTCCGGCTGTGTGGGACAACAACAACAACAACAACACAGGCAGTAGTAGCAACAGCAGCACAAACAGCGGGGGCGGGGCTAAGAGTAACAGCATGTTGGAGCCCACCAGTAGGGGTCAGCCTCCCTTCCAGCCGCCTCTGGAGGCCCCGGCCCCGTACCTGGGCGAGTACAGCCATCCGAACTGGTACCAGCAGCCGGGGCAGATGGGCCTGGGTCAGCCCGGGACCATGCACCTCAGCACGGGCTCTTCAGCAGCCACGCCCGCCTCTCAAAGTGTGGGTGCTGTGTACTGACTGGAGATGGAGACTTGGAGATGGAGGAGATGACCAAAGGCATTAAAAACTGATAAAGGATTATATTTTTTGTTTTATATTTAATATTGCATATTTATATAGTTTGTCTTAAGCCTTTTTCTACTACTGAGTAGTTTGTAGATGTTGACTCGCTCTAAGCCCGCTGGAAAAGCAAAGGACTTTTACCAAAGATAACTGTGTCTTCTTCTATTGTTTATTGTAGAAAAGTCGAGTACTACTTTCTTCATGTTTACACCAGGGCATTTGTAGGTGAATATAGTTCCCTGTATTTATTTAAACGTTTAAGGGTGCTATAATATAAGAGAATACTACTAATGCAAATATTAATGACATAATGACTGGAGCAAAACTATTTTGACCCCTTTTAACAGCTTAACACAAACACGCTCAACTTGTTCAACAATGTGGTTTATTAATAGCAGCTCTTTGTGAGTGAAGATGCTCCTCAGGGTTAAACTAGGCCATGTCATAAACCAGCACAAATATCCTCGCACTTCTGACGTTGTTTCTTTAGAAATAGAAAGAATCTACAAGAAGGAGGTCATAACCCCAAAGACTGTTCAGTGTTTCTCTGCTTTCAAAGAAAAACTACTCTTCCATGTAAAAGAAACATAAGACCGGATTATTGCCTGAAATTTGATTATGATTATATCATATTTGTGTTGGATGAACCTTTTAATTATAATAATAATAATAATAATAATAATAATAATAACTTTTATTTATATAGCGCTTTTCAGTGACCCAAAGACGCTGGACATAATAAAAAAGGGGGGGTATTTACAGACAGGGGGGGACAACAAGTACAATACACATTAATATAAAGATAAAATGAACAAGACAGAAGAAGTAGAGAGAAAATGATGGGGATGTAACAGGGGGTAGAAGAGTAGACAATGGGGTAGAGGAGGCTAGGGGTAGGGGAGGTCATAGGCTTGGGTGAAGAGGTATGTTTTGAGGCGGGATTTGAATGTTGTGAGTGAGGGAGAGTGGGACAGGTTGGGGGAGGGAGTTCCAGAGTCGGGGTGCTGTTCGGGAGAATGCTCTGTCGCCAAATTATGTCCAAAGTGATTTCCAGATTGCTCCACATATTCTTCCTCATGTTTCCATGTTGAGCACCTCAAGCACACCGTTCCATTTGGTTAAAGCAACTTATTTGTAGTTTATGGAAGGAGGAATTATTCAAATCTGTCTTGCTCTTCCCTTTCAAATACTCACATACACACATTGTCAGACGCTGCCACTTTAGAACAGCTTTTCCTCTGGGTTTGCAGTTGATAAAACATGCTTACAATTAGATACTAACAGCACACGGCGTCTGGATTTTGCCATAAAGTTCTGCATTTACATTATACTTGTTTTAAAAAAGCAGTGGTGCCAAACTGTGTGTCAGGGCCCATTTAGAAGTTCACACGAAGTGCCACATATTTTCACTGTTATTCCTTTTTTTAACGCATCTGTGTGAAGCAAAACTCTCTTTTTGGACTTATCTGTGGAAAGTCAAAACCAAGAAGCTAGAGTATCTTTTTCATCATGGCAGTAAAATGGCAGAAATAACCTGTGTGTGGATAATGTGGAAAGGGAAACACTCTGATATCAAATCAACTTCAGCAGGCGCCATGTAAAAGCACAAAGAAAGACCAGACTTTCCCTGCTTTCTCCGACCTACACAAGTGAAATATCATTATCACTGTAACAAGACGTTGATAACCATTGTAACCATTGTATCGTGTGAACCCAACGCTGTACATATCTGAACGCATCCGGCAGAATCGTGCTCAGGTCTTCTTTATTTACAAGTGCCTTGGTGGAGTACATGGTGAAAATAAAAGGTTGACTCTGCTGGCGTCTCCTCGTGCCTTCTTGTGCGGTGAGTCATGGCAGGTAGGTTGCACCCATCTGGTCCTGGTGCAGACAGCGGCAGACTGTTTGGAGACTCTGCGCAGTAATAACACACGCGGCAGCACGGCGCTTTCATGTGGCCTGCAGTGGGAGAGGAGAGGAGTGTGTGCATGACAAACAAAAGAAAACGAGAGAGAGAGAGAGAGAGGGAGACGCCGTGACACCGAGACAAACACTGTGTTGCTACAAATACTCAACGAGATCAGGTTGCGTTCTGTGATAGGGTTTTATGTTGACACGAGCGTTTGCATTTGTTTGATAAGCTCAATAAGCTCATTTTTCTGTTCTGCCTTTCAGCAATCCTAACGTGAGGCTAACAGATGCATGTGCTTATGTTGATGAGTAAGTCAAGAGTAGTTTTATTAAAATGTTCAGGGTAAGTCGATGTCAACAACTAACTCCAGCCACTAGGTGTCAGTAAGATGGCAACTTGGTGGTATAAAAATGTCTGGCGTTGTTTTACAAATGTGTTTAATGTAAGAGAAACCTTGCAGTTGAACTATAAATTGTGATTAACAGCATTTAGTTCTTCATCTCTTCCTTCGGCTGATTTAATTTGAATTTGACAGAATTGGGGATTTTCTCTTCAGAAACTGATTTTACGGATCAAGGTGAAACTTAGATCATGGATGAGCAAAGTGTAACGGTCAAACTGATGCTGATGGGCAGATCTGACCCAGATGTTTTTGTCACAAAACAGGCTGAGCACAGAAGTGACGTCCTATTTAGAAATGTTCTGAGATTGATCTCAGGTACAAAATATCTATAAAATATGTGGCTATATCATTCCTGTCACTGAATTAAGCAACAACCAATTCCTGCAGTTGTAAACTCGCTTGCGTTCCTTTCAAAGTACTTAGGATTTAGGACAGTTTACTCTATATTTTACTTGCAAATCCACTGTAGTTAAGACTCAACTGTTCACAGTGACATAAATGACTTATGCTAAAGAAAGACTCTTCTCTTCAGCCGGCAGTGCCTCCAGGCTTCAGGAGAACATCCAGGGCGTGTATAACCACAGCCTCTTCTCTTGGACATCTTCCCTGTTTGTTTAGGCTCTTGCCTTCCTGTGCTGAGCGCTCTGCTTCCAGGTGTCACAGAAGAATGCCTGAACATCAGAGGAGACAGGCAGACGGCAAAACATCAACATGTAGCGACCTGCGACAGCACCTACACGGCCCAAATGGTTTTACGCACACATTGTGGATTCTGGTTTGAACGCGTGGCATCGTAGCTTGTATTGAATGGGTTAATTGTACGTTTTGTGGGAAATAGCGTAAAGTCCGGATGGTTCTCTGGAGTAAGCGGTGAGCTGAGGCCAAAGTTGGCGTTGGAGGGTGAGAAGAGGCGATGACGTCAGGCAGCGAAATGCGAGGGCGAGAGGAGCACTCAACAGCGGAAAGAGCGACGGTAAGAACGTTCTGAAAGATCGGGAGCTGACGTTACTTTCCCTGCCTCCAGCCACGACCCGACACATCCTCACAACACAAACCCTCACAACACACACACACAACACACATCCTCACAACACACATCCTCACAACACACATCCTCACAACACACATCCTCACAACACACATCCTCACAACACACATCCTCACAACACACATCCTCACAACACACATCCTCACAACACAAACCCTCACAACACACATCCTCACAACACAAACCCTCACAACACACACACAACACACATCCTCACAACACAAACCCTCACAACACACACACAACACACATCCTCACAACACAAACCCTCACAACACACACACAACACACATCCTCACAACACACATCCTCACAACACAAACCCTCACAACACACATCCTCACAACACAAACCCTCACAACACACATCCTCACAACACAAACCCTCACAACACACACACAACACACATCCTCACAACACAAACCCTCACAACACACACACAACATACATCCTCACAACACAAACCCTCACAACACACACACAACACACATCCTCACAACACACATCCTCACAACACAAACCCTCACAACACACACACAACACACATCCTCACAACACAAACCCTCACAACACACACACAACACACATCCTCACAACACACATCCTCACAACACAAACCCTCACAACACACATCCTCACAACACAAACCCTCACAACACACACACAACACACATCCTCACAACACACATCCTCACAACACACAACCCTCACAACACACAGAACAGATTTGAGTAAGAATGCATGTTTTTCACTTTGTCTTTTTCCTCTTTCTAATAAAACACTGATGGTTTAATACATTCAGGAGGCATGCGTGTAATGCCATACTGTGGAACATTCCAGGGAAAAACAAACATTGCCACTGAGATAAGAAGGCAGTGGGAACTCCCTTTAAAATGGGTTGTTGGTTTTCTTATGAATAGAGCATTGTTTTTTTAGTTCTTATTTTTTAAGTGCGTGTCATTTTCATTTGTATTACTTGCTTGCCCATAACACGTTTTACACTCTCTCACTTTGAATTTCAGTTGAGACTTGGAAACCATGTCAACCTTTTGTTCCCAGTTCCTCACGACCAGCAATGAAGACTATAAAGAAGAATGAAGTCACGCAATAATGAGATGACCAACGGAAAGATTGGCTTTGAAAATAAAATGGCTTACAACATAAATGTGTTTGAAAAGGACGAGCCACAGAAATAATTTTTAAAAATAACAACTGTCAAACTCTGGATCGTTTATGAAATTATAAATAACATTTGGATCATCATCAATCACGTTCGTCCGTATCACATTAATGCATCATCAGCCTTTAAGTCAATTACAATAACCCTAATTTTATGTGACTATATAGACACAAGGGGGGGAAATGTGCAATACTGACTTAACCATGTGCAATACTGACATAACCATGTGCAATACCGTCATATTCATGTGCAATACTGACTTAACCATGTGCAATACTGACTTAACCATGTGCAATACTGACTTAACCATGTGCAATACCGTCATATTCATGTGCAATACTGACTTAACCATGTGCAATACTGACTTAACCATGTGCAATACTGACTTAACCATGTGCAATACTGACTTAACCATGTGCAATACCGTCATATTCATGTGCAATACTGACTTAACCATGTGCAATACTGACTTAACCATGTGCAATACTGACTTAACCATGTGCAATACTGACTTAACCATGTGCAATACCGTCATATTCATGTGCAATACTGACTTAACCATGTGCAATACTGACTTAACCATGTGCAATACTGACTTAACCATGTGCAATACTGACTTAACCATGTGCAATACCGTCATATTCATGTGCAATACTGACTTAACCATGTGCAATACTGACTTAACCATGTGCAATACTGACTTAACCATGTGCAATACCGTCATATTCATGTGCAATTACTGTCATACTCACAAGCAATTAAGGCCATATTCATGTGCATATAACTGATTAATAAGAGTGTTTACTTACCATTAGTATTAGTATTATTTAGTCTTATGCTAGCTATTTTTACTTTACTTTATTTTATTATTATTTACTTTATTTTATTGTATTTTTATTATTATTTTAATTTGTTTTTATCTTTTTATTTTATTTGTTTATTTTCCTCCATTCCCTATTAAGATATGAGAGGAGTTTTGTTAATAAGAGTTTTTTATTTTGTTTATAAGAGTTTACAAACTTCTTATAAGTGATCTGTCCTTTTCCTCTGTTTCTACTGCGTTGTAGCACCGACATTTCCCCTTGTGTGCACAATAAAGGAATATCTTATCTTATCTTATCTTAGAAAAACTAAGAATCAAACTAAGAAACAGTAAACCAAAAATAAATCCTTCTTTTTTTGTTTCAACGTAGAAAACAGCCTTGGAACGTCAGCATGGTTCTCACTCCATCCCCAAAGCGCAGCACAGTCTCTATAAATCCTTCACAAAGTCCTGCAGTATCTCAGCTACACTTTAAGTCTGTCCGTGCGTGTGTACCGGCTCCACACGGCTCCACTTTAACAAGGCCATGTAAAAAAAAACTCCCGCTGTTCACGACTTGTTCTCATTAATGTCTTTTATTTATATATTTATTTATTAGATTCTGAGGACAGGCCCGCCCTCTCGCTCTGTTTTCAATCCTCTCGGGGGCCTCGCGCTGCCCTCGCTCCAGTAGCCACTTCTCTGTAAGGTTTTTATTATTTGTATTCACATGCAAGTACACGGTTTTCTCTCCAATTTGGCAATATCGCAATGACAAACATGCAAAAACATGTTGCCCTTTACACAAGCGATCGATGTAAAGCTCGGGAGTCACACGTCATCACATTTTCACAAGTTTCACAATAGATATTTGAAAATGCTTTAGACATTCAAAAGTATTCGCTGTCTGGCCCTTGGGCCAATGTTTCTCTATGGACTTTTTGCCAAAAAAACTTAACCGTTGCTTTTTGGCATGTGATACCGAGCTCGATAGCATTACTGTCATTTCAAATAGCTTAAATCAGGGGTCCCCACCCACTGGGCCCGGGGGCCGCTGGCCATCTGCTACGACAGTCTGCAGCCGCTGGTGATCGGCTGCATTCTTCCATCTATGCAGGACCAGTACGTCTCCAGGACTCTGGGACGAGCAGGTCGAATCACAGCTGACACTTCTCACCCTGGACATGGACTATTTGGGCCACTCCCTTCATGCAGGAGGCCACTCCCCTCAGGCAGGAGGCCACTCCCCTCAGGCAGGAGGCCACTCCCCTCAGGCAGGAGGCCACTCCCCTCAGGCAGGAGGCCACTCCCCTCAGGCAGGAGGCTACGGTTCATCAGGACAAGAACAGTTTCTTTCCCTCTGCCGTTGGACTCATGAACACTTCCTAAACGTCACTTTAACTAATTTAATCAATCACACTGCACTGTTCACTTTCTGCACTGTAAATTTAACTGTACATTGTGTGTAGATAGTAAGCCTATTTATATCCTTAAGCAGATTTAAAATTGATTTTCTTTAATGCAAGCCCTTTTTGATTTTATATATGTTATTTTATCATTGTTCATTGTTTTATGTTGCACCAAAACACCAAAGCAAGTTCCTTTCTGATTTCTTATTTCTGAAAATACACATCCAATTAACCCAATAAACAGCAAACATAAGTATGGTATTTTTAAAGTTATAGAAGGGTTTGTAGACATTTTATGCTGTTGTTATTGGCTCTGCCCCGTTCAACCAGACCTAGAAAAAAAAAACAATTGTGATTGTACTGGTCCTTGCGAGGAAAAAGGTTGGGGATCACTGGCCCAAATGACATATCTTTAGAAGGAATGTAACTGGTGTAGCAATTAAAAATAAACTCAATTTCACTCACAGGGAGGGTATAGTGTCAAGGTCACCGCCTGCGTGGAAGCTAACTCTCCTTTTCTGCCATTGTTTGGTTGATTTCTGCCTCTGAAATGATTTGCATGTCTCTTTCCAACGAGCAACATAAGGATATGGGGCCAACTGTGTTCAATAACCAGTCACAACAAATACAGTCCTCTTTGACAGCCCCTGTGTGTCTCTTGAGCCTGTCCTTGTGTGTTTGGCCGCTCTCCTCACGTGCCCTCTGCAGCAGACGAGCCTCGTTCTGGGCCCCGGCTCGGCTCCTGATGGCTCTGCGGGTTTATTAGGACAACATGACGCACCTGAAGTCTGTGAAACAAACTCTTCCATAAAAGTGTGGTGTGATGCTGGCCGCGAGCAACAGGATGGGAAGTGTTGAAAGAGATGTTTGATCCTCCGAAAGGAAAGAAGACATCATTAAGAAAAAGGTCAGCGCGAGCTAACGTAATTAGCTCAACGTTCCCCCACAAATATGGCCGTCACACACAACGCCGGGACCCTCAGCTCTTATGGTTAAGCCGTCGCAATCAAACAAACGCACATGTCCTGAGATGACACATGCTTAAATAAAAGTACAGTTACAGAGCTAAAAACGTGCAAGTCGGTCACTGCTGCCCAATTTGTAGTCTACTTAAGTAACAAGTACACAAAAACCTTTAGATGCATTTGAAAAACAATTTCCTACCTACATTACTGGTAGTTTAAACAGTTTAAAGCTGAATGAATTAATCTGCAATCCACATGATCTGCAGGCTCCTGGAGCTCTAGCAAATCAGAGCAGGCAAAGCAGCGCTGTTATTTGAGTCTGTACGAGTTAAGAAAGGAGCAGTGAGACCACCACAGTGCTGATTTTAAAAGTTACCCATACAAGTAAATGGTTAGAATTATATTAAATTACAAAAAAAGTGCATGTTTAAAAATACCATCCCAAATATCTACTCAATTATAGTAACATGAGTAGTTACTTTTCACCACGTTTTTTTTTTGTGTGCGTTCAGCAGAATTTTGAAAGAAAAATCAGACCGCTACACGTTGTTATCATCTACCGTATTTTCCGGACTATAAGTTGCACCTTTTTCCGAAGTTTTGGCCGGGGTGCGACTTGTACTTATATTTATACTCATATACTTATACTTATACTCTGGAGCGACTTGTATGTGATATTATTTGTTATTTTCACACTTGGAACCCCTTTTCATATTCCAGAGCGACTTATATATGTTTTTTTCTTCTCTATTATGCATTTTTTGGCTGGTGCGACTTATACTCCGGTGCGACTTATAGTCCAGAAAATATGGTCATTAGAAAAGTCTATTGCAAAGGTGTAAGATGGAGCCAATGTGGCCACTATTTGAAGCGTTGTGATGAGAGCCCTGCTTCACTTTCACCTCGGAAAAAGCTGTTCTAAATCTGTGCCAGTGGCGAAAAAGGACCAAGTTAGATAGAGTTAAATACTTCCTCCTTTAATGAGTTGAAAATAAGGTTTTGCAGCTTTAAGGAGCAACAATAAGTACTCCACTCAAAAACACCCTCAATAACCTGAATTCTTTATATTCTATTGTATCATCTGGTGTTGAAACCTGCAGCGTCTAACGGTTCAGGGGTCGTCTTAGTTCCCCCCTCTAGAACTATTAGTATAACATATGAAATAGAACATATTTGGGTGATTCCCCAACACAATCTGCATATGCATGATATCGCATGGCTCCAGCTAAAACAGTGACGATAGTTTAAAACCACAGGATGTTTGGGAACGAAAGAATTTCACTATTGGACAAACAGTAAATTTGAAACAGTGATCATGTGACTTTTGTTTACGTGCTCCGGAACCTCTGAAGACACATGCTCTGCACATGTTAATAACACCGAGACTTTAATGGACCTCAAATAACAAAAGTTTATCACATTTATAAATTAAACAAATTAAGGATTAGTTTGGACTGATCCATTCTGATAATCTGGCACTTCCTGTTCTCCGGGCCCCGGGCTGAAGGATATTCCCTTGACTAACAATTACACATAATTACACCGTCTGAGTGAAAGCGTTATTTAACAAGCTATGTCCTAAATTACCTATAATTGACACGGTCATTTTATAAAATCATTGACGAAGTCCGACGACTCGCTGCGTTTCCAGATGTCTGCAGGGCGAGCGCCGTGACCCTCGTCTTCTGATTTATGACTCCAGAGAAAACCGAGAGGAAAGTGTTGTTTCAATATGTCAGCAAGAATACGACCGATGTTATCTCTGCACAGACCCACGCCAAAGACATCACTGCTGCTCCGCTGATGAATATGTTTTCAACAACAAAGTCATTGGTTCATAGGGATTCATTAATTTGAAAGTTTATCAAGCCAAAGCAACGCGGAAAAACATTTGTTCAGTCTTTTTGGGTGGAATAGTTTGGACTGCTCCATTGACATAAAAGGAGGATCAGACGGGGGTTTGTGGCACGGCAAAAACATTCACATTCATTCAATCCCACAAGAACAACTGGAACACAATTCATTTTCCAAAACTGTAAATCGATTTTTTGGGAATCGATCTTAAACTGAAATTACAGTCATTTTTTATCCTGAGCTGAAACAAAAGCCATTGTGTTGCTAAAATCCGTGCAGAAATGTTATATTTTTGTGGACATTAAAACACATTCTAAATGAACTGTTATTTGCCGATGGGATAAGTGCCCTTGTCATTTTCACCCAGACAATCAGCGAGACATTATTGAAGCCCTAAAGATCTACTTTGTCTTAGTTGTTTGGCAGCGTCATGTTCAGATGAGCTGAATAAAAAAGCTGAGACTGTCCTAGAAATGCATGAAAATAAAGGCAAGGCAAGTTTTCAATTGAGCAAAAAGACTCAAAGACTAAAAACAGCCTACGTTTTCAATTCCCTGTTTTATTACTGTTAAATGTCACTTGAGAAGTCGATTTTTAACCAAAAAGAGTGCATCTTACAGTATTACCCTGTTAAACGTACAACATAAAATACTCACCAAACAAAACTGTTCTATGTCTTTTAGGACATTTAGATGCACCAGAAATACCTGAAATGTCCAGAAATAACTGGCGTTTTACCTCAGACATGAGCGTGTCGGCTCTGCTTTTCTAAAGACACATATCCAAACCCAAAACCTTCCGAATGTGACAGCGCCGTCCCAACTGAGAAATGAAAAAAATAACACAAGAAACCAAAGTCCACGGGGTTTTTGAAAGTTCTAGTCATTGAAGGAAATATTCCACTGAGGACAATCTTTCCCTGTCTCATTTCAGGGTGAATTCTAACATTTCTCAATAATAACAACAACTTAACAACCAAAAGGGGCCATAAAAGTAACAAATAAAAGTAATCACCTTTAAACATTCTTTCCTTGTTCAACTACAGGTGTTCTTCAAATGCTTTTAGTTAAAGTATTGTAAACATGTGATATCTGTTAAGCAGTCCTTGACTTCTTTAGTATTTCTTGTTTTATAACTTAACATAATGCATATATCTGTCAGAGAAATCATTTTAGTTAGTTTAGTTAATTTTAGTCAAACAAATGTCAACAATTTCAAACAGTTAGGAGTCTGTCGCCCTCTACTGGCAAGAGTAGGACAAGGAATGAGCATTAATGGGCTCCGCTATAAGCGACATATGCGACAGATGCAGGGAACAATAACATCACCATCATATTTAACGCTTCACAAAGACGTAACACAAGCTCTTGACGTTTACCCTCAAGAATTGCAGTCGACAGAAAAAAAAATACAAAATAAAACGGATGGTGCTGGATGTCTTGGTGGTCACATCATCTGAGTTCTGGGCACTGAGTCCTGCTGGTGTCCCGGGTACCAGTGTCCGAAATTGTTCATGTAAGCTCCCGAGTGCACGGGCGCGGCTTTGGAGGCCATGCTGATGTCCCACAGGGAGCAGGGGGAGGACGAGGAGGCGGGCGGAGGGGCCAGGTGCTCCCCCTCCACGCCGCACGGGCCGTTCTTCATGATCTTTTTGTACTTGGAGCGCTTATTTTGGAACCATATTTTCACCTGAACGAGACAAAAGGAAACATGCTGGTTAGAGTGGCAGAGGTCAAATGTACCAAGTGTGCTCCAAGTGCTCGAATGTGATTCACAAGCCAGACACAAATCAATATTGGGCGGCAAGATGTATATCGCAATCTAATCAAAATCACAATTTGAATGGTCGCAATGAGCAAATCACAAAGACAAATATTACTGTACTTAAACATACTGCGCGATTGTGTATAAATCCTGCTAACTCTGTAGTTTTTTATAATATTTCAGTCTTCTCCCAAATATGTCGGTGTAATCCCTCATTCGTCCAGGCGTGTTCCATAGTAGAAAAAGCTTCAGTTGTAGTCATCTGGTGTTAGGTATGCAAACTGAGTCCAGATGACTACAACTGAAGCTTTTTCTACTATCTTCTCCCAAATGTGGATGCTCCTGAACATAATGTGCAGTTTAACAGAATCCAACAACTAAGGCATGAATCACAAATCTAATTCCAAATGCAATGTTTGTCAGAAAAATAAAAGCAATTCGATATTTCGACAAAATTGTTCAGCCGTTATTAGAAATAAAGGGGAGATATTATACTTTAATGAGAGTTTAACCTCGTGACAACAGTGTTTCCACATCATTAGTTTAGTCAAAGTTGTGTTTGATGACTTCGAGTGATCAGCATAGTCCTGTTTTCAACTACCCCCTAACCCCGCCCACAGCCAAATTCAACATTGTTACGTCATGTTAGGTTACACGACCCTACAATGTTACGTCATGTTAGGTTACATGACTCTACAATGGTACGTCATGTTAGGTTACATGACTCTACAATGTTACGTCATGTTAGGTTACATGACTCTACAATGTTACGTCATGTTAGGTTACATGACTCTACAATGTTACGTCATGTTAGGTTACATGACTCTACAACGTTACGTCATGTTAGGTTACATGACTCTACAATGTTACGTCATGTTAAGTTACATGATTCTACAATGTTACGTCATGTTAGGTTACATGACTCTACAATGTTACGTCATGTTAGGTTACATGACTCTACAATGTTACGTCATGTTAGGTTACATGACTCTACAATGTTATGTCATGTTAGGTTACATAACACTACAATGTTACGTCATGTTAGGTTACATGACTCTACAATGTTACGTCATGTTAGGTTACATGATTCTACAATGTTACGTCATGTTAGGTTACATGATTCTACAATGTTACGGCATGTTAAGTTACATGATTCTACAATGTGACGTCATGTTAGGTTACATGACTCTACAATGTTACGTCATGTTAGGTTACATGATTCTACAATGTTACGTCATGTTAGGTTACATGACTCTACAATGTTACGGCATGTTAAGTTACATGATTCTACAATGTGACGTCATGTTAGGTTACATGACTCTACAATGTTACGTCATGTTAGGTTACATGACTCTACAATGTGACGTCATGTTAAGTTACATGATTCTACAACGTTACGTCATGTTAGGTTACATGATTCTACAACATTACGTCATGTTAGGTTACATGACTCTACAATGTTACGTCATGTCAAGTTACATGACACTACAATGTTACGTCATGTTAATTTACATGACTCTACAATGTTATGTCATGTTAGGTTACATGACTCTACAATGTTATGTCATGTTAGGTTACATGACTATACAATGTTACGTCATGTTAGGTTACATGACTCTACAATGTTACGTCATGTTAGGTTACATGATTCTACAATGTTACGTCATGTTAAGTTACATGATTGTACAATGTTACGTCATGTTAGGTTACATGATTCTACAATGTTACGTCATGTTAAGTTACATGATTCTACAATGTTACGTCATGTTAAGTTACATGATTCTACAATGTGACGTCATGTTAGGTTACATGACTCTACAATGTTACGTCATGTTAAGTTACATGATTCTACAATGTGACGTCATGTTAGGTTACATGATTCTACAATGTTACGTCATGTTAGGTTACATGACTCTACAATGTTACGTCATGTTAAGTTACATGATTCTACAATGTTACGTCATGTTAGGTTACATAACACTACAATGTTACGTCATGTTAGGTTACATGACTCTACAATGTTACGTCATGTTAGGTTACATGATTCTACAATGTTACGTCATGTTAGGTTACATGACTCTACAATGTTACGTCATGTTAAGTTACATGATTCTACAATGTCGTCATGTTAGGTTACATGATTCTACAATGTTATGTCATGTTAGGTTACATGACTCTACAATGTTACGTCATGTTAGGTTACATGACTCTACAATGTTACGTCATGTTAAGTTACATGACTCTACAATGTTACGTGATGTTAAGTTACATGATTCTACAATGTGACGTCATGTTAGGTTACATGACTCTACAATGTTACGTCATGTTAGGTTACATGACTCTACAATGTTACGTCATGTTAGGTTACATGACTCTACGATGTTACGTCATGTTACGTCATGTTAGGTTACATGACTCTACATTTTACGCCATGTTAAGTTACATGATTCTACAATGTGACGTCATGTTAGGTTACATGACTCTACAATGTTACGTCATGTTAGGTTACATGACTCTACAATGTTACGTCATGTTAGGTTACATGACTCTACAATGTTACGTCATGTTAGGTTACATGACTCTACAATGTTACGTCATGTTAGGTTACATGACTCTACAACGTTACGTCATGTTAGGTTACATGACTCTACAATGTTACGTCATGTTAGTTTACATGACTCTACAACGTTACGTCATGTTAGGTTACATGACTCTACAATGTTACGTCATGTTAGGTTACATGACTCTACAATGTTACGTCATGTTAAGTTACATGATTCTACAATGTTACGTCATGTTAGGTTACATGACTCTACAATGTTACGTCATGTTAGGTTACATGACTCTACAATGTTATGTCATGTTAGGTTACATAACACTACAATGTTACGTCATGTTAGGTTACATGACTCTACAATGTTACGTCATGTTAGGTTACATGACTCTACAATGTTACGGCATGTTAAGTTACATGATTCTACAATGTGACGTCATGTTAGGTTACATGACTCTACAATGTGACGTCATGTTAGGTTACATGACTCTACAATGTTACGTCATGTTAGGTTACATGACTCTACAATGTGACGTCATGTTAAGTTACATGATTCTACAACGTTACGTCATGTTAGGTTACATGATTCTACAACGTTACGTCATGTTAGGTTACATGACTCTACAATGTTACGTCATGTTAATTTACATGACTCTACAATGTTATGTCATGTTAGGTTACATGACTCTACAATGTTATGTCATGTTAGGTTACATGACTATACAATGTTACGTCATGTTAGGTTACATGACTCTACAATGTTACGTCATGTTAGGTTACATGATTCTACAATGTTACGTCATGTTAAGTTACATGATTCTACAATGTTACGTCATGTTAAGTTACATGATTCTACAATGTGACGTCATGTTAGGTTACATGACTCTACAATGTTACGTCATGTTAAGTTACATGATTCTACAATGTGACGTCATGTTAGGTTACATGATTCTACAATGTTACGTCATGTTAGGTTACATGACTCTACAATGTTACGTCATGTTAAGTTACATGATTCTACAATGTTACGTCATGTTAGGTTACATAACACTACAATGTTACGTCATGTTAGGTTACATGACTCTACAATGTTACGTCATGTTAGGTTACATGATTCTACAATGTTACGTCATGTTAGGTTACATGACTCTACAATGTTACGTCATGTTAAGTTACATGATTCTACAATGTCGTCATGTTAGGTTACATGATTCTACAATGTTATGTCATGTTAGGTTACATGACTCTACAATGTTACGTCATGTTAGGTTACATGACTCTACAATGTTACGTCATGTTAAGTTACATGACTCTACAATGTTACGTGATGTTAAGTTACATGATTCTACAATGTGACGTCATGTTAGGTTACATGACTCTACAATGTTACGTCATGTTAGGTTACATGACTCTACGATGTTACGTCATGTTAGGTTACATGACTCTACGATGTTACGTCATGTTACGTCATGTTAGGTTACATGACTCTACATTTTACGCCATGTTAAGTTACATGATTCTACAATGTGACGTCATGTTAGGTTACATGACTCTACAATGTTACGTCATGTTAGGTTACATGACTCTACAATGTTACGTCATGTTAGGTTACATGACTCTACAACGTTACGTCATGTTAGGTTACATGACTCTACAACGTTACGTCATGTTAGGTTACATGATTCTACAATGTGACGTCATGTTAGGTTACATGACACTACAATGTTACGTCATGTTAGGTTACATGACTCTACAATGTTACGTCATGTTAGGTTACATGACACTACAATGTTATATCATGTTAGGTTACATGACTCTACAATGTTACGTCATGTTAGGTTACATGACTCTACAATGTTACGTCATGTTAGGTTACATGATTCTACAATGTTACGTCATGTTAGGTTACATGATTCTACAATGTTACGTCATGTTAGGTTACATGACTCTACAATGTTACGTCATGTTAGGTTACATGATTCTACAATGTTACGTCATGTTAGGTTACATGACTCTACAATGTTACGTCATGTTAGGTTACATGATTCTACAATGTGACGTCATGTTAGGTTACATGTTAGGCCTTTAATATTATTATGAAAGAAGTTGTCTTTTAAACTTATAAAAGAAACTGCAGGAAAGTCAGTTACAGTGAAGGTCTATTCAGCGTCGAAATTAGTATCATTATCATTATTGAAAGTGTATAGAGTAAAAAAAGACACCACCTCGTGACATCAGCTGGTGGAAAAGAGTGTGGATACGAATATCATAAGATGAATGTGCACAATCACACAAACATGCATGAATTAAATACAACCAAAACACACAACCTCATATCTATTCATCTTTACAACTCTCTATCTACTCACACACGTCTCATTTACGACGCATTGTGCCAAAGTCTCTCGTAAAAAATGATATCGTGGTCTTTGTACACGAACAGCAACCACGCTGACTCCGTTTGGCTTTAATCATCAACATTAATCTACAAGGTGCTCCTCTGATGTAGATAGAAGTTGGCGTGCGCGTTGCTTTGATAGCCAGCCTTGCAAATTGAGCATCAAATTTCATGTAAATGCTTGTCAGGCAACTGTCATCTCTGTGGGAGCGCCACTACATCATAAATAATTGCACACAGCGAGGGCCCAAACCTCTCACTGCACTGAAAATACTAGCACTTCCAAATACTCTGCCGAGCTATCAAAGTACCAAGAAACGAAAACGCACTTTAACTTGTGTTTTATGGAAGATATTCTGCTCTATAAAGCTTCACTTAGGCAAATTAACTTAATATAAAGACATTTAAACACTTTCCCCCCAATTAAATCGAACCCAACTGTCACACGTCGTCTTTGTCTCGAATCGGCAAGAATTCAAATGTAGCTTTTTAATTACGTCGCTATTGTTCTGTTCTACGCACTGACGTCAATTACTGGCAGAATACTATCGCCGTCACTTCATAAATAAAACCTACGACGCCTCGGCCCACGAAACAAAAACCCGATCATCGGCGCGGAGATATGGGAAGTGTATCTTATGGCGGGGAGTCCATCAACAGCCCGTTAAGCTAATGCAGCCGCAGCGAGAGGATTTCGACTGTAATTATTGGTTTTGTGTTACAAGTGCGACGTGGGGCCTGACAGTTTTCCCTGAGAGTGCCGTTAATGACACCGGAGGGTGGCGGAGAGAAGAACCAGGTGCTGCCGGCGTTATGGTGTGAAAAGGTTCCATACAATATTTTATTTGGCCAGATTGATGGATGTTTTAAAATCCGAGTGAGAGCCTTAAAATACTTTCTGTAATATCCTCCGTCCGTATAACTGCTAAATAAGAGTGTTACTTTTGTTTTTTGAGTTTTTTATAAGAGCTTTTCTCTTTAGAGTGTTTTTTTTTAAGCTTTCTATAAGTTATATTTGTATTTTGCTTCAACATTAACTCTTCTCCGTCACTTCCAACGCTATATTTTCCCCTTCAACCGCTGCTTACGTGCCGTTTCTGCAATAAATGTAAATAAAAGAATAATGAATAATAATAAATACAAAAATCTGTAAATAAGAGAGTTTTGTCACTATTACTATTTTTTTTTTCTTTTACTTTTTATTAAGAATATAAGAGGTATAAGAATATAAGAGTTTTTTGTAAGAGCTTTTCTTTTTAGAGTGTTTTTTTTAAAATAAGTTATCTGTTCTTTTACTTCTGTACCTACTTGTGTTGCAACCCTGAAATTTCCCCATTACGTTGACAAATAAAGGCTTATCTTATAACCAGAGGTGGATTGTCAGTTTCATTTCTATCATTAGTTTTGGCGCCACTTTATAATAACTACACCTTAATAAAGCATAAACAAAGACTGAATTCATAATGGACGTATACTTTATTAAACTTTTTGTGCGTCCAAATGTATGGCTCACTTTTCTAATGCATTCTGGGCTTTTCACGACTGTCTGAGCCCAGAGCGAGTGAAGCTAACAAACAATAGCATGCTAACGGCACACTTCCTGCTTCACGGAGAATGATAGAGAGTCAGTGTTTTTACAATATACCAAACAGCTTTGACTTCGACCATTTAATGAAGTACTACGCCTAAATCATCCTTAAAAATAACTACTTCTGGTTTTCAAAGTAATTTTCAACACAAAATTTAATTTTAGTTTTTTTTTATAATACCATGTGTTCTTCTAGTTATGATATAGATTGATATATCATTTCAAAAAGTATTCAGAAAGAGGCCAATTTTGCTCAGTTAAAATGATTTATTTCAGTATCAATATTTGTTCGAGTGAGAATTTAGTTTCGATACTTTAATTATTGATTATTTTATGGGTATATATATATATATATCCTTCCCACTGTCAGAACAGTATGTGACAAAAAATATATGAATTTCTTGCACCTTTTTTTCCCGGTCTTTTTTCATCATGACTAGAATGTGTAAATTATGTCATATTTTAATTGTCCAATAACTTTAACTCCAAATTACAAATCAAATCGTATATCATAACAACACTTAAATATGTTCACCAAATACTTTTTACATTATTTTGGGTACTATTTCACTTGTATTTGAAGTAACAGTACCCACACTTGTGTAAAATATTTGGCTTCTCTATAACAATTTGTCTTATAGTTTAGTGAAAACAGTGTCCAATAAAGCTTCTCCTGGCAGCAATAATATTCATGCAATTGTTATATTTGTATTTGACTTCAACATTAACACTTCTCCGTCACTTCCAACGCTGTATTTTCTCCTTCAGCCGCCGCTTACGTCCCGTTTCTGCCCTGGACACGGTGGAGTCGCACAGAAAATGGCTGCTGCTGCTGCTGCTGCTGCTGCTGCTGCTGCTGCTGCTGCTGCTGCTGCTGCTGCTGCTGCTGCTGCTGCTGCTCCTGCTCCTGCTGCTGCTGCTGCTGCTGCTGCTCCTGCTGCTGCTGCTGCTGCTGCTGCTGCTGCTGCTGCTGCTGCTGCTGCTGCTCCTGCTGCTGCTCCTGCTCCTGCTGCTGCTGCTGCTGCTGCTCCTGCTGCTGCTGCTGCTGCTGCTCCTGCTGCTGCTCCTGCTCCTGCTGCTGCTGCTGCTGCTCCTGCTGCTGCTGCTGCTGCTGCTGCTGCTGCTGCTGCTGCTGCTGCTGCTGCTGCTGCTGCTGCTGCTCCTGCTCCTGCTGCTGCTGCTGCTGCTCCTGCTGCTGCTCCTGCTGCTGCTGCTGCTGCTCCTGCTGCTGCTCCTGCTGCTGCTCCTGCTGCTGCTCCTGCTGCTGCTGCTGCTGCTCCTGCTGCTGCTCCTGCTGCTGCTGCTGCTGCTGCTGCTGCTGCTGCTGCTGGCCGTCTTCCTAATGGAGCAGTGTCCAGACAGGGCTGTGCTATGCGATCCCTATCTTACACACTGTTTATATTTCCACTCAGAGTACACGCAGTACACACTCACAGGAGTCGGGTACACGCAGTACACACTCGCAGGAGCCGGGTACACGCAGTACACACTCGCAGGAGCCGGGTACACGCAGTACACACTCGCAGGAGCCGGGTACACGCAGTACACACTCGCAGGAGCCGGGTACACGCAGTACACACTCGCAGGAGCCGGGTACACACAGTACACACTCGCATGAGCCGGGTACACACAGTACACACTCGCATGAGCCGGGTACACACAGTACACAGTCGCAGGAGCCGGGTACACGAAGTACACACTCGCAGGAGCCGGGTACACAAAGTACACACTCGCAGGAGCCGGGTACACGCAGTACACACTCGCAGGAGCCGGGTACACGAAGTACACACTCGCAGGAGCCGGGTACACGCAGTACACACTCGCAGGAGCCGGGTACACGCACACCCATGTGAACGTGACACATACTTTTGTAGCGGTTCGTTTCTCAGTCGGGTTACGGAGGATTCCTGGAGGTACAGGGGGAATTTACCAGTTTTAGCATTTCTTTTTGTCTGCGTAATTCCACATTTAAAAAGTGGGTGAGAGGTGTTTCCCCCCATGGTACAGTGGTTTAAGGCGTTGCACATGTGCGGAGTCATAGGTTCAGTTCTTGACCTTGAACATTTTCCGAAAAAGTCTATATTTTCTCTCCCCATTTCCCGCTACAGCTTTCCTGTGTCATAAAACAAACACAATGTAATAATTGACAATATCGTCCTCGCTCAAGTTAACATTTTAGAATAGCATGACTTATTTGCACATCAATAATATTATATTGTCCTCTATTGTGTTTTATTGAGTTGCTTTTGTATCATACTTATTTTTATTGACGTTCATTATAGTTTACATATTCCAGAATGAACGTTCATATCACTGTTTTGTGTCCATCTGTCTGTTGTTCAAATTCAACTACATTCGAATATTAGCTTTGCAGCAGAAATGTTCATTAATGTGCAATGTTTATGTTCAGACAAATACATACAACGCTTAATGTACTTCATAGAATTTAAAAACAACTTTTGATATGCCTTTTTTTTTATTAAACACGTTTGACATATTTTGACAAATCTCTAGAACAAAATTTGTTGTTTTCAGTGCATTTTCTGTACAACCTGTAAAGTTATATCTACATTTTTCTCTATTATGTTCAGTGACACTGATCAAATCGTAATGACCCATAATGGCCACTCACAGTAATTGCTACAATATCCAAATTTGCTTTGCTTTGTGCTGCGGTTTATGACAAGTTGAAGTGGAGCCAGCGATGATTTTTAGACACGTCCATTAACGACTAATAATACACGAAGGATGTAACTTTTTTTCTTTGTCTGCCAGGTTTGTTTCATTCTTTCGTGGCACAGTGGCATTCAAAGCCACTTTTCCACCACAAAAGTCGAAATGGAAGCGAGTGGATGATCTCTTACTCCCACTGTAAACAGAGCTGCGGTGGTTAATTCAAACGGGATTATAGGGCAAACCTCTGGCATTTATGCTCACTCAGCACGGGCAAATACAGGCCACATAAAAACACTCAAGCAAACAAACTGAGGGATAAATATTGTGCATTGTAACGTGGTAGAACTGAGTAATAAAGTAAAATCTCGATAGTTAGACAATATTATGTCAGTCCAACAGAAATGTGTTTTAACATGTCTTTAAACGTTATATATTCGAGTTTTAATTATCAGTCATTATCATTTTTACTTACAATATTCAAATATATGAGAAAAATATAATACTATAATAATAATAATATAAATATACAATATAGCATGAAAATATAGCATACATAATAAATATTACAAGAATACAAATATAGATTTTTTTTCCTATTAAGTTTTTTGTTAAGAAGAATAATATTAAAGAAAAAAATTATAAACTTAGTTAGGTTTAGTTAAGTGCAAGCAGTAAATATACGTCTTAATTTAGTTGTTTTTATATCACTGAACTGGCCTGTAATTATAGTTTTAGAGAAAGAAAATGTTAGTGTAAATTTAAATGAAGTGGCACCAGGTAAATCCATTGGAGCCGTGTTGCCACTGTGCATGAGTTTATGAGCATTAATCCAGAATAACCTTTGCATGTGTACACTTTATAAGGCTTCGTTTCACTGCGTAAATGGAGGCATTTAATTGCACTGACGATCCCAGCCAGAAAATGACAACATTTTTTAAGAATGTGCCGACGCCTCTTCGACCTTTCACGCCGACCTTAAACCGTCTCCTGTGTGACCTTCATTAAAACAACAACCTAAACTGTACATCGACTTCAGATAGAAACGATTTTATGCATAAATGGAAAATGTTTGAAACTGAAATGCCATGATCTTAATTCAAATTGTCAATAAAAAAAAAAATCATGTTACAAACTACTATTATTTTTGTTTTGTTTTATTCCTCAAAGTGTTCATTGTTTTACTATATCCAGTATTCTAAAATCTATTGTTGGGTTCTGATCCTTCCAAATACATTTCAGGAGAAATTTTGTATCCAATCGCCAAAGGAAATAGTCAATATCAACATGCCATGTTAGGGTTGTCAAAACGTATCAATCCCCAGATACTCAACTGGACAATTACTGATACTTGAACAAAACCCACAGACGACGTGGACCTTTGGTGTGACAAGGGGCTTCATCTTTATCAAGTCAGTGGGGGGACATTAGAGAAACTACTATTATTTTGTGGTAAGACATCCAGTGCGGTTTTAATATAATTGTGGTGTTAAAATCGGGCTCATGAATTAAGCCCATATTGAAATCCAGTTTGAAAAGTTCGTGGCACTACACACCACGGCCACGTCACACACATGATCTTTGGGTTTTAGTTCCTGTCGTTGTATAGAGTTTATTTACGGACTGAAAAACAAGAGAGAATGATTTTAAACTATTTAAATGTGTTTCTTTACTTTTCCTCCCTCATGTTCGACAGTGAAGCTTTTGTCTCACTAATATCTATTTGTTTTATGAGTGTTTAACCTTGTTATAATGGTGTTTTCTCATCAGTATTTTACTCAAAGTTGTGTTTTTGATTGATTCCTACATGTTTGACTGATCCTATTGTCCTGCAGTTGAGTGCACAGTTGAGTTTCACCTACCCCCTATCCCCGCCCAAATCCCTGTACTCAGTTGTGATCATTACGGAAATTTAGACTCAAATTTGTCCATGTAGGGTTAAAAACTGTCATGTGGTCACTATTAAAAAACAAACAAAAAACATTTAAATGACAATCTGCTGTTAGGCAGTTCGGCGGTTTTAAACAGGAAGTCAATGGACTATTACTAAGTCGTTCTGAAAATGTGTAAAATAATGATCATCTAACAGTATATTATATTATAACAGTCATAGTTCAATAAAAAGTTCAAACTACATTAAAAAAATAAACATGATAGTCTCCTTTAATTTTTCTTTATTTTCCATTTTGCCGTAAGTTGCTCCCTCGTTGTAGCTTGTTGGCTAACGGCACTTTTCCTTGGCCCACAACAGTTAATTTTCTCAACATACAGACATGTACAGCTTATTTTATTAGTATATATGATTTTTTTAATTTACATTGTTGCAGCTCTTTATCGTTTTAATTGTCTTTTGAGCTTTCACAGGAACAGATTTCATTACTTATTCATTTTGATACTGTCAAAATTTCAAATGCCATGTGTCATCTGCATAACCTTTATAGCGAGTTCCATGTTGTGTCATTCGGAGTGATTCACAATTAACTGGTTTCAGAACTATTTAAAACACAATATTCTACAAAACCTGGGACTAATGCACGACTAAAGAAAAACTGGACTAAACCAGGGACAAAACCATAGCATTTCAAAAGTAGTCCCAAAGTGTCCAATTGTTAGATACTGTACCCCAGGGGCAGAATGCAGCCCTCAGACCATCTTTTGTTGGCCCTCAGGCTTGACCCAAACAACAAAAACAAGTACTTTTTACTGTCAAATTGGAAACATTCAAACATTTTGATATTTATACCAACCTATTATTAATGTTCCAAGTCTTATAAAGCTGTGGAGGCTCATTTAAACTACGTCAAAAGCAAAATTTCAAATGATTCACTTCCTTGTCGGATTGTCTGTGCCTCTCTGCTCCATATACGTTTCAAAATGCTCGGTGAATAAAGTTTGGACACTCCTGCTGTACATTATACGACTGGAAGAAAATTGATGAATGAATGATAAAATAAAAAGTTTAAAAAGTCGTTTGAAAAGCGTGATTTTGTTCCATTAGGATCAGGCATTTGTGATTTTACTATAAACAGCGTGTGGAAATGCGTGCACTTTAGCAGTCGTTGCGTTTGTGGCGGTACCTGTGTCTGCGTCAGGCCCAGTTTTGCCGCCAGGTCGGCTCTCTCGGGCAGAGCGAGGTACTGCGTCTGCTGGAAGCGCTGGTTCAGGGCTTGGAGCTGCAGGCTGGAGTAGATCGTGCGGGGCTTCCTGATCTTCTTGCCTTTGCCGTTGAGCCTCACCTCCCCGTTTTCGATCACCGCGGTGGGCTTCTCGTGGTCTGCACGGAGGAGCATTCAAGAGGACACGTCGTTTTGGGTAGTGCTGATGTATGTAGTATGACAGGTGCTTTAGTGCGTACAAGCCGTGGTTTGTACGGTGCATCATGATGAAGTAAAGGTCAATTTCTCTTTTATTGTATGGGAAAGTAAAGCTAACTCGTAGCGAACTAGTGTGTAAATGAAACCATTATTTAAAGAAGAAAGGAAAGTAAAGTAGAACATAATGTGATTTCAATGGAATGATTGGGATTTACCTCACAGAGCATGAACAATAATGCACATGTGAGTGATATTAGAGTCTGATTTACAGATGTATTCAACATGATTTGTTTATTTAGCAGGAGAATATAAAAGAAACTGATGATGAATTCTAATTTTACAGTAAAAATACTTTTGAGCCCACAATACTTTTTCATTTGATCTAAATTCATCACATAATTTACGGTGACTTTTTGTGAAGCTCAAATGCAACTTTTGAGGCTAGAAACAAACCAACTGATATTTCTACCATTTGTTGTAAAGACCTTGTGTTTAGAGCTGATGTCAGTTAGTCATTGAAAATATGTGATGGTTTACTTCCAGTCGCCTCTATTCTAGAACTCTTAAAGGGTCCACATAATCCTTTAGATATACATTTTACTTCAGTTAATACAAAAGCAATCTTTAACATGTTAGTTATATTTAGATTATTTGCAGTGATTATTTAACTTTATATAGAAACAAAAGAATGAATGGGTTGTCAATATTAAGTTCAGAAATGGTATGTTTTGCAATAAGGGTGTTTCTTTCTGTCCCTGACCTGCTGCTCGGCCACACTCGTGTTATGACAAGAGCTCACACCAGCTGTGCACAACCCCAGCCCCAAAACACACTCAGAGAACTGGAGAAATGATTGTGTGTCAGCTTCATAAACAGACAGATTTATAGCCACGTTTATGTTTTTATCTTTTGTGTGGCTCCTCTAAATTATATACTAGGTAAATGTAATAATTTATGGGAATGTACAATGATGTATGTGTTTGTATTACCAATAATGAACTAATGAGAAATAATTAAGCTTGACAAAGATGTCTGAGGAGCACAATGCATGGGCAGAACAATTCCAAAAGTGTAAAAGTGTAAATGTCCAGTGAAACAGGAACGCTGTGGGCCGTAATGAGACTCAGTGACCGAGGCCAGAAGCCCAGCTCTCACTGACTGAGGCTTTTGTGAGATCAAACATTTTTGTTGCTGAATGTAAAGTCACCTTGTAAAGCTTTATGAATATAATTCCATATTGTGGGCAAAGCTTTTTGCACCATAGATTTTTTTTTCGGGATTTCTCTCAATAAATTCTAATTTACATAGTTTAAAATAGAGTACGATTTTTTTGTTTATTTTGTTGAGAATATATATTATTTTTTTATGCATTCAACTTTTTTTTTAAAGGATTTTGAACTTTATGAACACATGCAAACATACAAGAGGCTGACACTTATTATTATTATAGGCCTGTATTATATTATTATTATTATTATTATTATTATTATTATTATTATTATTATTATTATTATTATTATTATTATTATCATTATTATCCTGTTTTTTCTACATACCATTCTCCTCTAGTCTCGCGTGGCCCAGGGCCCCGCTGTGCACGCCGGGAGCCTGGTACTGCAGATAGGCCCCGGGATGGCTGTACGGAGAGTATCCTAAAGGGCGTCCGTACGAGGCTCCAGGGGGGAAAGGGCCTTCATGCTGCGAGGGCCCCGTGTGCAAACTGTGCACCGGGTAATGAGTGTGTGACACGCCGGGGGAAGGCTGCTGGTGTCCGCCATGTCCGGGGAAGCTGTGCCCGCCGAATTCCAAAAAGGCCGACTTGGACGGGTCAGACAGATCCGGCATCGAGCTCATAGTCATTATTGGGAACAGGGCAGTGGTGCACTCTGGTCTGCTATCTCCAGCCCGGAGGCATCTTCAAACCAGCCATGACGAGGGAAAAGATCTCACATGTAAAGAACAGTTCAAAAATCAAATGTCAAACGTTGAATTCTAAAAATGGAGCTAACGGCCCGGGCCACCGCGCCGTGGTTCTGTGCTTTACTTCAGCTACATCCCGTTCTACAGATCCCTCTCTGCTCCAAACCTCTGCTCTCGGATGTCAGCGAGTTGAAAAGCAAAACGAGTTCAAACTGCACCTGACCAAAAGGTGTTTGTCCAGTAGAAACAGCGTGTTTTTGCAGCAGTGGCTCAGTAAAGACTTGTAAAGACGAGGCTGCGTGCGCTGCGCGCTGCGCTTCACTGTGACTGCGGCCGCGCGGCTCACGTCTGCCTCCGCGCGCACCGCGCGCGCAGCGCGGCACAGCGCACAGCACGCTCATTGGCTGCAGCGTCACCAACCACAGCACGAGCCACTGCCTGCACGAGGCACCGGACAGGCCCGGGCCAGCGCGGGAACACACGGAGAAAACCATTACGCACCGATCTCTGCAACAAAGAACATTATAACACCAGAGGCTCGTGCTCCGTTTAACACAGAAGATGTAAAGCTGTTCAAACTGAGGGCCGCATTCTGAAACCTCTGGAGCGGAGGGCCACAGACGTAATGACTACAGTGAATTGATCAAAATCTTCCATTTAATGTAGTTTTGATGAGTCGTCACCCCTGTAATAAAGCTTGGAACATTCAGTCAAAAATTGAGATTTGGGAATTTTGAGTTGATTTGTTTTAATAGAAGCCCATTCTGCAAACCGTCTTCTCTTAGGCTAAACATATATATTGTCCATTGCTTAACAAATGGACATTTCAATGCACACGGCCTGGCCCGGCGCACGGACGATCACAATAAACCGGCTCCTACAGTGAAATTAAAGGTGAGTTTCTCTAAAAGAGGGCTTTGGTTCTGAAAATCCTGGACAAACCGCCTGCTCTTAAAAATAGGCCCGGAGCACATAAACAAACAAGGATAGGACATGCCAAAAATAAAGTTAGCCCTCTCTAAATTTATTTTCACTTTAGGCCTGTTCATGCTACATGTAAAGCCAAGCCCAATGCATTTAATTACTTATTATTTATTTTAGTTAATTTACGTGCGCGAAATCGGAATTGTAATGTAATCCAATTTGTTTTTATGAATAAATACATGCCTTTATAGTTCTGTTTTCCCCCGTGTGAAACCAGCATCACCAGAGACGCGTGTATTATTGAAACGGGCCTTGCAGTTTGTGTTCTCTGAGCAGTAGAAGATACACAGAAGTACAGGAATGTTCTTGTATCCAATTAAATAATACCATCACTTGACTATGGCAGTAGTAGCCCAGATATGCCGCCACTTGACTTTTAATAACGCACTAAGTGTTTTATGAGCCCTGGAGCCGGGTCAGAGCAGAAAGGAGCAGAGTGAGGTGTTCTGGCATGTTCCTCCGCGCCTCCTCTGCCTGGTCCAGCTCATTATAAGAGGCTGATGTGAGGAGTTGTTGCGCATCAGGCGGAGCGGAGGCTTTCATGTGCGGCCAAACGCGGCCTCCTCTCCTTGATTTCACCTCCACGCACTTGGCAACACCCTCGTGCCCTCAATGCTGTGATTTAGAATGTCTCTGCCGGCTGCTGTTTACTGAACGACGCACGCATGGAAGCAAAAGCAGAGCTCACTTAAAAGTGTTTAGGCTGCAGATAGGATCTTGTGTGTCGAGATGAGATCGGAGAAAAAATAGCGAGCTCATCCATTCCAGGTTTCAGAATTATGGACAATTTGACCGTTGCCAAAGCTCTTAGCATTACACAAAAAATATTTCGTTTTAATGGGAAAAGTCCTCAAAATGCTGCATAACAGGAAGTTGAAACACCCACTGTGGCAAAAAAGGACCAATACTTGAATATGATATACACTTCAAAACATACAATATTTTTAGGCAAGTGCACAGGACGAGATATTAATCTTTCATCCAAATTTGGTCATAAACATGGTTTAAACTTGATATTGATATTGACCAGGCTTCAAAAGGTTTAAGAACCACTCATCTAATGGATCCAAATTGAAATAAATTCAGTTCTAATTCATAACTGATTTTAAGTAAAATTATTGGCAAGGAATAAGTCTGAATATAAAGTGTAACAGTTACACAAATAAACCTCCTCCTGAACAGTTTGAGTTCTTTAGTCTTGTTACGTCTGATCAATGTCTGGAGTGCAGTAATGAGAGATTATCGATTCATTGGCGATTTCATAACTTGGGATCAAATTTGAAAAGCTTTCTTAAATGTATGACTTATTTACATATTTGTAGTCTATTTAAACAGAACAGAGAGCATTACCACATTTAAAATAGTGACTAATGCCATGCTTTTCATATACAGTGCATCCGGAAAGTATTCACTTTTTCCACATTCTGTTACATTACAGCCCTATTCCAAAATGTATTCATTTTACGAACAATATCCCATAATAACAGTGTGAAAGAAGGTTTTTAGATGTATTTTAAAATGTACATGTACTTAAGTATTCACATCCACTTCCAGTTTAACTTGAGCACATTGTTTTCCCTCTGATCGTCCTTGAGATGCTTCTACAGCGTGAGTCCATTCAGTCGAATGTGTTTTAAAATATCAGTGTTAAGTTAAAGTTGAAATGGAGGCAGACCTGCTCCTTTTCCTTCATTCTTTGTGTAACTGTATGCCACTGATTTTGTATTTTATATGTGGAGAATTAAATATAATAATAATAAAAATAAAAATAATAAAAATGATGATGATGATGATAATAATAATAATAATAATAATAATAATAATAATAATTCAGTTGATTGGACATGATTTGGAAAAGCACACGCATTTAAGGCCTTACAGTGTCAGAGCCAGAGCCAAGCCTCTGAGACATGTTCACAGATCTGGGGAAGGGACAGAAACATTTCTGCAGCATTGAAGGTTCCTATGAGCACAGTGGCCTCCAACAATTGGCTAGAGCTGGCCATCCGGGCAAACTGACCAATCGGGGGAGAAGGGTCTTATCCAGAGAGGTGACCAAGAACCTGATGGAACCTTCCAGAAGAACAGCCATGATGTATGATAGAGTGGCCAGATGGAAGCCACTCCTCAGTGAAAGGCACATGGCAGTCTGGAGTTTGTCAAAAGGATCCTGAAGGACTCTGAGCAAACACAATCTGGTCTGATGAAACAGAGAGTGAACCCTTGAACAGCAAGTGTCATGTCTGGAGGAAACCTGCCCAGCACCATCCCTTCAGTGAAGCATGGTGGTCAGGATCAACAGAAAGATGAACACAGCAATGTACAGAGACATCCTTGATGAAAACCTGCTCCCGAGCGCTCAGGACCTCAGATTGGGGTAAAAGTTAATCTTCTAACAAGACACCGCCCCTAAGCGCACAGCTACGAGAACAAAGGAGTGGCAGGAGCCAGAGCCCAGACATGGACCCTATAGAACATCTCTGGAGAGATCTGAAAATGACTGTGAACCGACTCACCAACCAAACTTATTGAGGTTGTGAGGTTCAACATAGAAGACCGGGAGGAACTGCCCAAAGTGTGTCGAGCTTGTAGCATCTGAAAAGACTTGAACGCTTCAACAAAGTATTCAGCAAAGGCTGTGAATACTTTTGTATAAGTGCTTTTTCATTTTTATTACATTTTCAAAGAATTCAAGCAACCTTCTTTCACATTGTCATTATATTTGTCATTATTATTGTTTGTACAATTTTGAGGCAAATAATGAATTTAATACATTTTGTAATTAGACTGTAACATAACAACATTTGGAAAAAGTGAATACTTTCCAGATTCACTGTAGACATGCAACATGCAACACAGTGGGACATATTTTAAAAAATGTCACCTTTATTCATATTGACAAACGAAATGTCATTTGTTCAGGTAAATTTACAGAAATTATATTTAATTTATATATTTGTGCACTGTCCCTATCAAATAAATGCATCCATTTGGATGTATCTGCAAATGGTATTTTCAACAACTTAGGCTGCTCGTCCCGCTCCCGCTCCCGCTCACGCTCCTGCTCCTGCTCCTGCTCCTGCTCGTCCCCTGCTCCTGCTCCTGCTCCTGCTCCTGCTCCTGCTCCTGCTCCTGCTCCTGCTCCTGCTCACGCTCACGCTCACGCTCCTGCTCCTGCTCCTGCTCCTGCTCCTGCTCCTGCTCCTGCTCACGCTCCTGCTCACGCTCCTGCTCACGCTCCTGCTCACGCTCCTGCTCACGCTCCTGCTCACGCTCCTGCTCCTGCTCCTGCTCCTGCTCGTCCCCTGCTCCTGCTCATCCCCAGCTCCTGCTCCTGCTCCTGCTCCTGCTCACGCTCACGCTCCTGCTCCTGCTCCTGCTCGTCCCCTGCTCCTGCTCATCCCCAGCTCCTGCTCCTGCTCATCCCCAGCTCCTGCTCATCCCCAGCTCCTGCTGCTCCTGCTCATCCCCAGCTCATGCTCCTGCTCCTGCTCATCCCCTGCTCCTGCTCATCCCCTGCTCCTGCTCCTGCTCCTGCTCATCCCCTGCTCCTGCTCCTGCTCATCCCCTGCTCCTGCTCATGCTCCTGCTCATGCTCATGCTCATCCCCTGCTCATGCTCATGCACCTGCTCCTGCTCGTGCCCTGCTCCTGCTCATCTCCTGCTCCTGCTCATGCTCATCCCCTGCTCATGCTCATGCACCTGCTCCTGCTCGTGCCCTGCTCCTGCTCATCCCCTGCTCCTGCTCATGCTCCTGCTCCTGCTCCTGCTCATGCTCATGCCTACTCTGGAATAAAATGTTGCATTTTCATGTTCATTCAGAGTCACAACAAGAGTTTTACTGTCAATGCATTTTAAAAATGCATGCATAGTATGCAAGTATTAAGTAAATGGTCAGAACAGCAATTAATAACGATGAAATGAAATATTGTTAAAGTGATTTATTCAGTGACAGGAGTTAATGAATCCAACAGCAAAGAGAAAGAAACTGTTCTTGTGGCGAGAATGGACCACAGCCTCAGTGTCAGTGTCCATGCATGTCCAGGGTGAGAAGGGTCAGCTGCTTTTGAATCTAATCATGTTACTTTGACATGAGATCTCAGTTCCACAAATTCCATTGGATCAGGGGCTGCTGTGGAAAACACACAGACTTAGATAGGCTGGTGCACATCCTTCAGGTAAGCCCAGGGTAAGGTAGATGCTGTGTCTCGAACACTGTAATTATAGCGTGCCATTATGGAGCGTACAACAAAGACGAGCCCTGCAGCCTGCAGCAGCAGAGAGCCGGGATGTGCTTGTGCCTCTATTCACACCATAGTTAATAACAATGCTACAGAGTGCAGAGCAGACAGCACGGCGTCAGCCCTCCCACGTGTGTCTGTGTGTGTATGAGCTGAAGCAGGAGGCTGCGTGTAGCATAAAATGAGAGAGGAAGAGCATGCTTCCCTGTGCGTCCAGCAGGTTGAGAACAAGGTAACCTTACAACACTGTGGACTGCAGCTTTAAACTTTACAGAGCTGAGAAAAACAAGACAAACACTTTCAGGAATTCAACTGAACTTAACTTCCACAGACCGCTGGCCTGGCTGCAAGGCTAATCATTACTGTTGCACTTCTTTGTGTGTGTTTGATTACATCACTCTTTATGTGATATACCTTTGTATATACCTTGATTGTGACAGAAACATACATTGCACAATATATTATTTACAGATTGATCATGGCATGAACTTCAAAAATAAAATCACACAGTTGACAGAGGCGTTGAGGGCAGTTTGGGTAAAGCTGTGTTCTCAAAACTGTGGTTCCTCCTCAATTTGACCTCAGAGTATTAATCCTCCATCTGAAGTGTCACAGAACACACCATTTCCAGGAAAGTGTCCACAGCTGATAATGACCCATGCTGCTTCATGTATGTAGGTCCATCGTATGAAATCACCCATTGAGCATGTTTGAGATGCGCTGGATCGGCGCATACACCAGCTCGTGGACCACCCTCCCAATAAAGCAAAACGAAACATTTTAGAGTGGCATGTTATTGTGACCAGCCTAAGGCACACCTGTGCAATATCAATACTATCTGATCAGAATTGTGATTTTCCAGACCAGTGAGGTGGATTGGATTATTAATATTGGTATTATTTGTTCAGATTTTGACTAATTGTGAACAATATATGAAAGAAATGGGTCTTTTGTGTACATAGAAAAAGATTTTAGTCAGCATAAGTGTTGCATTTATATTGGATTGGAAAGTTTGGTAGAGCCTTGCATGAGGATTTATAGGATTACCGATATGCATCTAAAACATTTTCCACCATAAAACAATTTTGCAGAGCGAGTTAAACTGTATTGAACAATAAATTATTTAACAAGTATTGTGGTGCTTTTGTAGACATTTAAAAAAATCAAATAAATCTCAAATATCTTGATTTTCATTGTTTTATTGTGAAATATAGACTTTGAAGTAAAATGAAAAAGTATAAAGTACAGAACAATGGAGTACTTATACTAATTACACCCCTCTTTGACTGTTGATTTGGCCCTTGCGGTAACGGCAGTGAAGGCTTCATGATCTTACAGAGTTTGTGTGTAATGTAGCAGTCCATTACATAGACACAGGTCAATGTTTTAAAGGATTTACCGAGAGTTTTGTGAGGCGACCTGCAACAAAGGAAAACATGCAAGTCATGTATCAGTGTAACAAAGAATTGAAAAGTGAACTTTACCTCATGTCCACCATTTCAGGTGTTCCGGCCAAAAGAGTCCCCAGGGAGCTGGAGCGCCTTAAGAAGGTCCTGGGGAAGAACATGATTGGAGAATAGGAGAGGAGTTTTAGGGGGTTAACAGTTTTAAAATATATGGTAAGGATTCAAATGTGCACGGTAAAATAAATAAAGAATATATTTTTGTATACAAATTAAAGATGTATACTGGCACTGTTTTGCTACAGTTGGCTTTTATCTTTGCTGTTAAGACAACGAATCTGAACTTGGTCCTCAGATTGAGATGGTTCAATTAGCCCAGTGGCGTATAAAAGGCGCCTGGCGGCAGTTATTAGGCGGTTGGTGCTGTGTGAACATGCTGAAGAATGCTGTGTTTTAAATCTCTTGCTTTTGTAAATAGTCTCTGTAAATAAGATACACTTGGGTCTTCACCATTGGAACTTGTCTCAATTCTGCTCTGTCCTCGTCGCAACTACTAATGTTGCGATCTGGGCGTTACAATGGGCCAAAAAGAAATCTTAAAAGCTCTTACGTAAAACAAGATTGAGATTATAGGCATGTTAATTAGATTAGGTGTATTTAAAGGTTGAAAGGACGATTTTTTGGACCCAAATCTGAGTCTTATTTCCTCGTGACGTGGACTGCCGATTAGTTCTGCCACGTATCAATCATAAAACGCACCTACCGCTCACCTGCAGCCTCGTTCTGGCTCGTCCCCACGAGCAGCACGTTTCCGCGTGTCTAAGCGCATTGATCTATCATAATATAGTTCCCTCAGTGTACGGGACAAAATGAAGACGGAGAAAGAGCTGGCTCAGAAGAGACGGAAATCTACGGGAGACGAGAGATGCGATGTGATCTGTCGCGCTAATGAACAAACGCACGTGTGTGTTGTATCAGTCCGCACGGGGGAGTGGCATGAGCACGGGGAGTGGCATGAGCACGGGGGAGTGGCATGTGCACGGGGGAGTGGCATGAGCACGGGGGAGTGGCATGTGCACGGGGGAGTGGCATGAGCACGGGGGAGTGGCATGTGCACGGGGGAGTGGCATGTGCACGGGGGAGTGGCATGAGCACTTCCGCCTGCGTTCTCAAATCGCAGAAAAATCATCCATTGCGCCTTTAGATGTTAGCCGCACGTGTAATGTATATAAATTGTTCTAAAATATATCCAAATAAATCCGTTTTCCCCTCTTCTGCTGCTGAAGCTTGACTGAAGTCATGGTGTCTTTTAGTGGCCTCTACAGGCCGCTGAGCATTACTGCATGTGAAGCTTGGTTCTTCTTCTCCCACAGCTGCTCAGTCTGAGACCGTGTTCAGAGGCTCGTTCATGCTCCGCTCTCTAACATGAGCTTTTAGAATCAGAGCCGACAGCAGCTTGTTTCAGAGCTCTGCACATGCGCTCTGAGGACCACACAGCCTCAAACCCATGGATCTGTGCTCAGACCACGCTGAATAAACCTGTGTAGGAATCAAGGATGTTTGCAGGTCCCACTTCCCGCAGGGAGTGGAACAGGCACATTGATGACCTGTGGATCCAGATGCTCCTCGAGTCCCTGGAGAAACAGACTCTACCCCATATGGATGGTTCTTTATCTAAGAGTGGTTCTCCTCCTGAGGCTCCAGCTCCACTGTCCAGCCTGTCCGTCTGAGGGAGTCACTGTGGAACTCCTCCAGGTTTCTACTTTTTCCCAAAGAGGTCTGGTAGTTTTTCCTGGCCGAGAAGGAGGGTCTAAGGACAGGGGAGCTTGGGACATTTGTCTCAGGGCAGGGGAACTGGGACATTGCCAAGTCTCTATGAACATTGTTTAATCTTTTTTTTCACTGTTGTGATTTTAGGTGTTACAAAAATAAATGTAATTGAAAAGTGTGTCCTGGGTCTTCCTGGTGGGAAATGCCCGGGACACCTCCCTGTCCCCTCCCCGGAAGTGTCAAGGAGGCATCCGGAACAGATGCCTGAACCGCCTAAACTGGCTCCTCTCGACGTGGAAGAGCAGCGGCTCTACTCCGAGTTCTTCCCGTGTGAATGAGCGCCTCACCCTATTTCAAAGGGCCAAGAGGAACACCTCCTCGGGTACATGATGAGGGGTGTGTCCTTGCACTACTATAACTCCCCCTGAAAAAGTTATACACTGCAATTACACAGAAACGCCTTTGTTATGTACAAACACAATGTCATGGAAAAAGCCCATCAAAGATGTGCTCAGGATTATAATTACCATCTAAATGTCACTATCATCCCCCTGTTGTCTTGGTAACAGACTTTATGGCAAAAAACATATGGTCAATTAAACCAAAGCGATCTGCTTTCTTTTATTTCAGTTTATTCCCCTAACGAATCATCTGCATCATTTATATAATCACATATCTGGCGAGAATCATGGGAACAATGCTGATGCAACAATACATCATGACAAAATATAGAATTAAATATGATCAGAACATTAGGCTTAGGAACAGGTCAGATCTGTGGAAAGGTATTTGAGAAATAAAAACCCCTGTGATTAAATAAATGAAACATAATTTATGCCATACTGCGGAACATTTCTGGCAAAGGCAGCTCAGGGACAAGCAGAAAAGTTGCATAGTGCACCTTTAAAACATTGCATCTTGACACAAATAAACATAGTGTCTGAGATATTGGCCTCCCTCTGTCATACCAGACACAGTGTGCTTATGTGGGCTCAGCAGGGCCCCAGTGGAAAGAGCTAGGGGCCGTATTTGACACTTTTACCCCATAAAAGAGGCTGTGAAACTGGAAGTCTAACCTCCCTCTTGAGGTAATTCTGCCTTTGTGTGGTGAGTTTTACCAGGATGGTTAAGGATGCGTGTGGCATTAACTGACTATTACGCCTAAAGATACACAATACGAGATGCTCACTAACTCATAGACATCACCCTTAAGTTCATATTAAATTTATACAAAGCTTGATATAAGTAATACTAAGTAAAGAACAAGAGAACAATTACTTTGTTACACTTCTATAAATCTTATAAACTTACTTTTCTGTCATTATGGCCTTATTTTTTTTATTTTACATTTCGCTCCTTCAGTTCCATCTCAGGATATATCCAACTCTTCACAAACTTAAGAAAAAAAAACACACAAAATCAGACAAATATTTATTAAATGGATAGATAGTCACGATAGCATTCTTTTGGTTCGCCATCCCACACTGTACATTATTTAAAACTGTTTTTATGGTCTTTTCCCACATAAATATGCTTATGTCAAATGGACTTTTTGAATTGGATGTACTGAAAATCCACACACGCTCTGACTAAACCTAATGTAGAAAATTATGTTGTATAAAGTAAAAATGTCCTTTTAAGTGTGAAATGTGTAAAGAAATAACATTTTGGTAGATGTTTTATGTTATGTTGGGAGTGTATTTTTAATAGTAGTATGCAAGAATTTCAGTACAAAGTAAATATCACTTGTCTTACTTTATCCAACCAAATATTGTATTATTCTGTCAAACAAAGTAAGACCAACAATAAATACTGGGAATGCTAACAAGCTGTTACATTTCAGTCCAGCACTTATTTAACTATAATTGTGTGAATGTTTTTTTGTTAGTTTTGCTTTTGCTGATTGGTGTGTTTCATTTATGACTTTGTTATTAATATATCCATTTATGTATGTATTTGTTCATTATTTAGTATGGCTTCTCTGCTTCACAAACCTCACATTGTGCTCGTGTGTTCATCTAAAATAAGACATTAACTGTAGCAGAGGACACACGCTCTCAGCTCTGTGGTATTGTAATAAAGTTGTTGCCCGGTGCAGATTTTGTAAAGAGCTTTTCCACTGTCACATCTGATCAAAAGAGACGCTGCTGAAGAACCACTTCACCCTCTCTCCCGTCTCCAGTGTCTGCGCTCTCCAAGCCTTTCTCTTACAAAAGAAAGCAGTTCAGACACACGCCAGCAGATTGAGAGTAATCGGAGTAAATGCTATACTTATCCTTATCCAGAGATGGAGCCCACGCCCACAGAACGGCTTACTATGTTTACTTGAAAACTTAAAAAAATAATAATGTTCTGTTTAAAAGTTGTAGAGATGGGAAATCATGACAACGCTACAAAATGTTGTATTAATCATATGAAATAGGAGTTTGACACTAACATAAAAAACAAACTTCCGAAGAGACGTATAATGGACGTGTTTCATCGTTTGTTTTGTCTTTATGAGCTTTCAATCAAAAAGCACCACGTATATCTGAACTTAAACCACAGCAGGACACACACCATGAGAGATGTCATCATGTGGCTGTATCTCCACAAACTGCTACAAAACCAGAACAATAGGACATATACCGGAACATGCACATGAATTGTAAATATTCTAATTGTTAATACTTTTGTGAGTATAGACGTTATTTTGCCAAATGGAACTCAGCAACAGCACCACTCACTCTGGCGGGCCGTGGATGGGGGGCCTCACATCTGTCCCGGATGGAGCTGGATGTGTTGGGGGTCTTGGAGGTCGTAGTGGGACGTGGGGGTTCTGTGGGGGTGCTGTGGGGGTGTTGTGGGGGTCCTGTGGGGCGGCTGTGGAAGTGCAGGTGAATGCCACAGGCTGATAATCACAGGTCAGAATCATTAACTTTTGAGAGGAAGGGTGTGCGGGGGGAACAGGTGTGCCCCGCTCTTCAAAGATCAGAGAACTCCACACTGTTATAAAAAAAAACATATTATTTCCTTCATAATAATAATGCATTAGTCGTGCATACACTTAAAGTTACTTAGTCCTTTCATGGATTATCCACTCTTTGGTGACACAGTTAAACATTCATTGGCTGTATCAGACATTTTTCATGTAATAAAGGATAATATATCTACTGAGTTGCCACAGTAGATATATTGTAAAAGCATATATTTGGGTAAAGATTAGTCCATTATATTTGCTTTGCATATATCTTTGGAGTGTTTCATTCTCTGTGAAACAGGAAGTGCGCTGTTAGCATGCTAGATGTTATGAGCTTTACCGTGATGGCTACTCTCTGCGCTGCTACAGACGGCTGTGAAAAGCGGGTTTAAAAACTCTGCGTAATATTAGGATGCTCAGAAATCATTAGGTAAGTGTGCAATTGACCGCAGCAAAGAATTAAAAATAAACTCGTTTTTTTCCCCACCTTTTTAAGACAGTAAAAATCAGGTTCAGCCCCTTTAAGTATCATATATAATAACATTTCTAACATGGTTGACTAATTATTAGGCCCGAGCGCCACAAGCTGGCGAGAGGCCTATTAATCTCGTAAGGCCGTGCGAAGCACGGCTGCGAAAGTGCGCACGAAATCGAGCACGAAGCGCTCGCCCACTTCCAAACACTCACTAACGCACTCCTTCACTCATGCACGCCCCGTGCATACTAATTAGTAGTAGGAAAATGGAACATTACCGTTATAAACGGGCGAAGCCCGTGCAAAAGTGCGCACTAAACGAGCACTTTACATTGATATATATATATATAAAGCATATAAAGCACTCATTTGCGCTAAGTAGCTCACGAATACGTTCCCCATCTCTTGCATGTTCCGTGCATATAAGCATGTAATGCAAATTTGAACATTATTACTGTATAGAGGGCCAAAAACACAAAATGGGCGGAGCCCACTCAAAATTAACGAAAGTACCCGTCAGTGACCAGGGACCCACACCATGAGGTAGGAAAGCGCGAGCGCTTTCCGAAAATGTATAGTTTATGATATTTGAAAAATGGGAAACATTGTTTTCGCATCGGAATATTATTCTTTCTTCTTCTCGGGACCAACCCCCCTATTTTTCACCCAGTGAACATTGACGAAAAGTCACAAAAATGTTCACACCTCTAAAAATCGTGCCTCTCTACATTCTGGCTATTTCCCTTTTCTAAAATAAAAAAAAATTGGCGCATCAGCGCCCCCAAATGTACCAAGAATGCATTGAAAGATGGGAAATGACCCAAGAAAAATCTGATCGCAGAATCATGAAATTTGGCGCAGAGGTAGATGGTGACAAGAGAAGTAAAAAATATTATTACGGCAACGCCGTCCGCCCAACCAAATGTCGGCCATATTGCTTCAAAAATGGCTAAACATGACTTCGGAGTTTTTCCAAACGTCGTACTTTTACGAACTCCTCCCAGGGCGTTGGCCCTAAAAAGCTGAAATTTGGTGAAAATGCTACTGAGGAGTGGGACATCAAAAGTTATCCAAATTACATTGATACCTCTCACGGTCTCTGAGCGGCGAAGCCGCAAACTGTAGCTAGAATTTCAGAAATCTCCCATATTTAAAATTTCTGCCGTTTGCGCAGATAAAGTCCGAATTGCGTCAAATTAGAATCAGTTGTTAAACTCTTTGCCCTAAACCTACTTGAAGTGAAATAAATTCATTTGGCGCCACAGCGCCCCCTACAGATTTTATATGGAGGTTAAATGTTTAGTTTTGCGAAATTATATGAAATTTGACACACAACTCAATTTTAGCATCCCCATCAAAAAAGTCAATGAGACCCATGTCATAATTGTTATGGCGTCGCCGTAACGATGACCGAAACCTTTCATGTTATTCCAATGGGGAAATCGCCAGAACATGTTTACACTTTAGACTTTCACAAACTCCTCCCAGGGCGTCAGCCCTATTAACCTGAAATTTGGTGAGACTCATCTTCAGGACCATCAAAAGTTATCCACATTTTCATTCAAAGAGTCACGGTGTCTGTGCGGCAAAGCTGCACATTTTGCCAAGAATTCAAAATAAAATAGCTTTTTGATGGTAAAACAAAGGGGAGAAGATGTGACAGCGTCACAGATTCAGCAGTAGGCGTAATAAAAAGGACAATTGGGGCGCGTTAGCACCCCCTCCTCTTGCGGCGTGGCGGCGGTGTGGCGGCGGCGTGGCGAGGGCCGATCATTGCCGCTTGCGGCTATATTTGTGCTTACTTCTGAATGATTCTATAACTTGTATAAGAAGGTATTTGTACTAGTCCTCATACATACAACGGTATGCCATGGAAAGTGACAAGCATAAAGAAAAACAGCAACTTTCAGGTTCAAGGGTGGCTCTGAACTTTGAGGTATTTTTAGCAGCATGTTCAAGATGGCCGATCTTTGCAGCTTTCTGGCCCTGGGGTCAGATGTCAGGGGTCAAATGTCGGTGGGCTATAATGGCAGTTTATTTTTAGTGCAAACAAGGCTACATAAATAGGTTGGTCAGAAAATTATAGCACGGCTTGGTGGACTTCCATTTATCCACCCACCTAGCTGTCAATTGCAGCCATATGTGGACAGAGTAGGGGGTCTGCCCTGCTGCCACCACAGTGTGTCTAACAAATGTTGGCATAGTCTTTACACATTGTAAACACCGACTACATATGCCCTCTTGATGATTTTAGTGTGGTCTCTCTGCATACATCTCTGCTTCCATTTGCTTTGGACGTCTGCGAGCATCTTTAATTAGCCTTCGCAGATTTGTGTCCACCCTGCAGTGCAGAAGGCGAGCGTGTTTATACCCCTCCTCCACACACACTCAGACACACACGCCGCTTTACAGTTACAGTCTGGTTTAGACGACCAGCTCCTGCCAACTTCACGGGCAGCATCAAACTAAAAGCCTAGACATGATTGTACAGTGTGATCAAACTGCCTTTCAAAGAGTTATTTGGTTGAAGTCTCAGAAAGAATGTCAAAGAAAATAGATTTAATTTTGAATTTAAGACTGTTGTTTGAAACATTTATCTGCAATTGATGTGTAGCTTAAAGGGACTGTACCCAATCTTTTTCATGAAAATCTGTTTCGCCACAGTCGAGAGATACATTGTAAAAGCATCTTATTTGGAACCTAATTATGCAACATTTCACTATCTGCAAAGCGGCTGCGATTCGTGCAAGTTGTTGTTGTTGTCTCGCTCTGGCCTCCTTAAGTTGTGAAAAGTGCTTATAAATGCTAGGAATGTATTGGGTACAAGTGAGGAATACATGCAATGCATTTTAAATTAAATAATTTGGTTTTTCACAGTTTTTAAGTATAAATCAGATACAGCAGTCCTTTTTTATTAACCTCCATTTTACATTTTTATTCAAAAGTCTCAAAAACATACCTGGAATTCCGCTTCATTTCCTGCCGGCCTACAAACTGTGGCGGAGTCCCTCAACCAACCCACTTCAACGCTAGCATGTATCGTTGGAGTTTTTAGCTTTGATTAAACAAATTCTTCAGCGTTTGTATAATAATATGAACACTAGGGCATACAGTTGATCACAATGTGGTGGTGTGGGTGACCTAGCTTGTCAGGTTTTTTTTCAAACAGTATCTGCAAGATTCCACAGAACTGATTGTGGGAGATTGCTGGACGCCAATCCCCGACAAAGCGCGCAGACGGCTGGAGCTTAGGAGCACGTCTTCCGCTGCAATTACCTCATCCCAGGAGACCGTGGGAGAAACATGGCCGACATACTGTACTGAAACCACTGCAGTTCAATCTGCTCCTGCTCTCCATCCAAATCCCAACAAATCAGAAAACTAAAATTGACTGCAAGACCAAAAATACCCATAATCCCTCTAGGCACCCACTTGTGGTGTATGGTTTCCCCTTTGCAAACACCCCCCCCTCTTCCCGGTGTTTTTTATAGAAAGATGATATACCTGAGGGTTGAGTAAATGAGTGGCATGCAATAGCGGCAAACATGACTGATTTGATTACCGTAAATAGAAAGTTGAATAAAGTTCTGCTTATGGGTTTAAGGTTTATCAAAGGCGACTTCCACAAATGTTGCCATTTGCATCACTTTATGGTTCGCATCAAACCTGTCAATGTTTTTGTCAATGATTTGTCTTGACAAACAAGCTGAAATAAAAATAAATAAATACTTACGAAAGAGTAACTGTGTGGAAGTAAAATGTTATGTTTGTTTGAGTAATTTTGGAAATGTTTTATATAGTTTCTGGAATCATCTCATACTTTAGTTAGCAGTTCTGAGCAGAGGTGGGTTGTATCAACTCTAGTTTGTTTACTTTAACTTAACTGTAACTTCTTCCCAGGGTATTCAGACACCATACTTTGATTTATGTAATTATTTGGGACATTGCACATTAATCAACATCACAAACAGTATAAATGTGCCATTGTTAGGTTATTTGAGTTCATTTTCATTGGTAGTCCCAATACCAGATGTAAAAATGAAGCACTTAGCGTTGAATTCCAACTTGAAATGTATCTATTTTATATTGTTAATATTGTAAACTCTTTAAATATTTTTCACAATGTAAATATTGTAAAGAGTAAACTCATTATTAAAAATTGGAAATTATAACCAACATTTTTAAGTGATTTGAGAAACTACACTCCAGTTCCATAATATAGTCTAAATTTCCAAAAGTGTCTCCCACACTTTCCATACATTTTTACTTTTTATTGTAAAACATGACTGCAGTCTGTGGTGGGCATATTTGAACAAAAATAAATTGATAAAGGTGGGGGTGGTTCCCTTCACCAGGAGACAGACTGACTTTGTGCAGATACGTGGTTCTGCTCCGACAATGGTGAGGAGCATCTGGCAACACTTGAGCGTAATTGCTACTGAGAAACCCTGAAGATCTGAGAAGAGGAGAAAATTCCGACGTGTTTTTCCTGCGTCCTTTTCCTGCCCCATTCGCCTCGTCTTGGAATTTCACCAGGTTCTCACTAAAACCAATAGAGATGGCTGTTCAGCGTACGAATAATGATAATATCTGAATATCATTCCAGAAAATCTTAACATTGCTTTATAAAAATGTGGGTTATACTGTTCTGTTTGATACTGTTAAATAAGTGAACATGTGGAACATGTGACTTCAGGAAAAATGTATGAAAAAGACCAAATTTTCTCTGCAACAATATTACGTTTGGTTGTGTTTTTGTTTTATACAATACGCACACGACCTGATACATCTCGTGAAGGAGCTGCTCCTCCCATGGTGCTCTTCATGTTGGCTTTTGTGTCATTCAGGGGCCAGTGTTGATGAACATACATTATATACTCTCTGTAAACATACTGATTTGTAGCCTTGAGCTAACGCCAACCATTTGTTTTTTTATTTTCATTGAGGAAAGATTGAAGAAAAAAAAACAGGCCTGACAAAACTTCCACCATTGCAGTGCCCGATGTAGGTTGGTATGGAAGAAGGACCTCAGTGTTCCTAAAGACACGGGGGCCCCGGGAGCTTCTCCACAGGCTCAATGCAGCGAGCACATCATTGGTGGTGGTGAGGGACCAGACGGGCAGAATCAAATGCTGGAAAGGGCTATTTGGTGGAGGTAGGTGTTTGACACAGACAGGGGCAGGTCTGGAATCATCTTTAACATAAACAAATAAAATAAAGGTCCAAGGATAATGCCTGGTGGGATCTGAAATACAGTTTACATGCTCAGACTTGGCTTGACTAAATAAGATTTGCATTAGAGTCACCTTCACCCAACCCTGCTTCATGAAATACTGTATCTCCTTTTTTATGTCACTATTACAAGTGTCGTTTACGTACAAACCTTAGTGCCATCTACGACTCAGTAGCATATCCAACCCAGTCAAAATACAGCTCTGAATAATTGAACAAACTGTTTGTGAGTGGGTCTGCCTGTGTTTATAGACGTACTCAGACACCAACCTTGAGTCTAGTGCTCCTAAGTACATGGTGCAGCAACATGTTTACCTCTCAATCTGCACAGTGGCATTCTAATCATGGTTGGACACACACACACATCTAGTCTGACCCCACACGTTCAACACATCCCCCAGCCGCAGAGCTAGCCCACCCCATGGCAACCGCAGTGCTCCGCCCGTCTGTGTGGCACCGGCAGCAGGGTGGCACAGCCTAGTGGATTTGTGGCCTGCCAAAGCCATGTGCCCACAAGCTGGCTTCAAACACACACACAAATAATCCTGCATTATGCCAACATTTTACACATCTGACAATTACCATTAGCTAGCGCTATGATGGGTGCCATTGTGAGGCGGCATGTGGAATGATCAAAGTTGCTAAAACATTTATACGCAAACCATCCTCATTTGATGCCATTTGACAGAGCTGGTTAAAGCTTTGTGGCGGCCCACGTGGGACATGCTTTGTTCCAGTGTTATGTCTGTGATAGATCATTGGATGTTGGTTCTGATGATGATTCTCCTCGTATCTAGGTGCACAAGAGCTGCAGCTAATGCAGTCATGACCAACCCTTTGTCAAGAACTGGAGAAGGGCTCCAAGTTCTCATCCCAGCAGCATTAAAGGGGGTGAAATGCAGAGGAGGATTTTCCTACAATAAAGTCATCTTGAAATAAAATGTTTGTTAAAGTTAGTATTTAGAATCAACTAAACTGAATCCTCAGGCAGTCAGATCTGTCTGAAGTCATTGCCCTTTTGTCTCAGAAGTGAACAATCAGGACCCGAAACAAATGTACTGCAAGAAAGAGCTTGTCTGGATCAAACTTCAACACTGGGCAAATAAACAGCTTTTCTGAAAACTTCAAATAACTACAACAATTACACTTGCCAGTCACTATTTAAAACTAGCCTATTTACTGTATTTTCTTAATTGTACATTTAGCAATGGCCAAGTTCCTGCAGTTGAGCACCACTACTGTCCACGGACAGTGTGCACTGCCCTCTACTGGTGTTTACTATTAAAGCATTCAGCTCAAACACGTATAACAGCTTTATGATCACCTGCACTTCTACTGTGTAAGAGGTGCTGTGATTCCATTCAGGTGAAACTGTATCACCCCTGTTCCCCGGTTCTAATGTTTCTGTCATTCTATTTCACAGCTGACGGAGACAATCCTAAAACGTGACACGCTTGGAGATGATGATCTGGTCATCAACATACGCATTTGACTGTCAGAAATGACTAAGTTCGGCCACAGGAGCTTGTGGGGAAAAAAAAGTAACACAGGAGGACGTTGTAGTATAAATTGTATAAATATTCAAAACAACAAAAAAGGTTCCCAGTAAAGTTCTGTTCCTTTGGGTGCTTAAGTTCAGTTTGTAGGATCTCAAAAAAAGGTGAATATATTCCGAGTGAAACGAAAAAAATATTCCAACTTAGGGTGTCCGTATCCGGGGAAAAACAAAGAGTGATCCTACCAGATTCTTAGGTCACATGGGTCGACACACACACACACACACACACACACACACACACACACACACACACACACACACACACACACACACACACACACACACACACACACACACACACACACACACACACACACACACACACACACACACACACACACACACACACACACACACACACACACACACACACACACACACACACACACACACACACACACACACACACACACACACACACACACACACACACACACACACACACACACACACACACACACACACACACACACACACACACACACACACACACACACACACACACACACACACACACACACACACACACACACACACACACACACACACACACACACACACACACACACACACACACACACACACACACACACACACACACACACACACACACACACACACACACACACACACACACACACACACACACACACACACACACACACACACACACACACACACACACACACACACACACACACACACACACACACACACACACACACACACACACACACACACACACACACACACACACACACACACACACACACACACACACACACACACACACACACACACACACACACACACACACACACACACACACACACACACACACACACACACACACACACACACACCTTAATATTCAAATCGAGTTGATTAAAAAAGCAAAGTTAATTAAATGTAATTCATTCATGGAAAATCAAATTCAGCTTCATTCACATTTCTTAACGTTCGTTCTTAATGTTCATTCACAAATGTTGCGCAACAATCAATCTAAACAACGGGGAAAGTTTGCCGCGGGAAAGGCGGAAGTAAATTTGCCGCGGTAAAACGCGGAAGTAACTAAAACATCAAACATCTAAACAACAACGAAAGCAAATACATTTTAAACAAAGCGGTTCAATTTGGTGTAGTTGTAGTTCACTCACCATTGAGTCTTGGAATGATCTGTAACCGCTTCAGTTAGTTTCGAGACGTTTAACAGTTCATAACCATACGTTTTCAGTCCACAGCCGGAGCAGGAAGCGGAAATGCCTTGGTGGTTCGGCCATTTTTATACTAGCGCCCCTTGTGGTTGGGCCAATGAAAGTGTATGAGGGGGCAATATCAATCATTTAGAACCGGATTTGAGACATGGGTTACACCTTGAAGCATATTAAAAAACAACAACGAAATGCAAGAATCTTGATTTTACGTACAGGCTATGATTTCCCCTCTGATTATAGATACGAGGTATGAATAATTTTGATTGAGATATTTTTGTCAAAATGTTCGAGTGCTGGAGGGGCAAGAGAGGGTGGAATTTGTGCCTTTGATGTGCAGCCCCTAATCACTTCCTGGAGATTATACAGTACGTGCACCCCTGCACTGCCCGCTGTCTCCAGTCACTGCTCTGGCCCCAGGGCTACTGAGGCTCATGCGAGTCCTCCATGTGTCCAGCTTGATGACAGACGCAGATAGCCCCTAAACAGGAGCATGATGTCAACAAATGGGGACAAGAACTGCAGATACAAAGAGCCTTCTTCGAACATCGGAGCAAACAATGGACTCTTGCTGAATACTGCTGTCCATGGGAGTGAAAGTGAACTTCTGATCAGACTTACCGAAGCATTACATACACAACAAACAAACAAACCTATGTCTGGTTACTGATTATAATATATATTAATTCAACAGTCATTTCTGACCTCTTGAGGCAAATTCATCAACCTATTCCGGTATTTGTATTTCTGTATGGTCTCTTCCTTGGGACTTGATATGGACTTTAATTATTCTGGCTTGAGTCAACTTGCTGTTTTCTCCTGAATGTATATGTAATGTAAACTGCACATGTCCCACTCTTGTCTATTTATGACCAGAACATTTTTAAGTACCATTTACAAATACAAAATTAAAAAATATTCAAAATGTATTGGGTAACTTATATGAAGGCTTGAAAGAACTTGAAACTCTGAGCATAACACTTGGACTTGTGGACTCCTGCTATAAGACCAAAGAAATAATGTGTTTCAGAATGATAAGAATTAAGTTTCTATAGCAATTAAAACCATTTAAAACGAAAAAGTATATCTTTTGAATGGGGTTCAAACCCGGGAATCTGTCAGTTAAGGTGAAGACAGGTATATTTCACATTTGATTGGTGCGTGGTAGTTATAGGGGCGGGGCCAAGCATAACATTCAGACTCCAGAGCAGGAAAGTGCACTGGCAGATAATTCATATTCAATAGAAAATGAATGTGCATCTACAGAAATGTTGTAACTGTGTCCCCACACATGAAATTTGGTCTGGCCTATCGTTAAAAAAAAATAAAAAATGTCTACCTTAAAGTCATCAGGTAAATTGGAACATACCTTTCAGCTAAAATTAACCTTCACCAGACTTGAATTTAAGCACACATTTTGATGGTTCTAATTGCCTAAATAATTATATTGTAACTCTAAGTAAGTTTATTAACATAATATTGCATATGCATGACCAATTATTCGAAATAATGCAATTGTCCACACAGTTAGAGCAGAATTGTAAGTAAAACATGAGGTGTTCAATGACTCTTCTGCATGGATGTATTATATTAACTCTTCTGCTGCTTGTTCCATCAGGAGTCATGGCACATGGTGCTTTTCCCAGTGTCTTTGACCGCGGTGAAGTTAGTTTCACGTTGGACGTTGGATATTCGCCTCCGCAACTAGAGCGGGAGCTTCCTCTGAGTGTGCCCCGCCTGCAGTAGCTCGACACAGGGAGCTGCGCGCTGAAGTGCCGCTTGGTGCGCCAGTTAGGGACAAACTCTAAAGTACCGTTTGTTTAAAAATGTGTTATTAAAAAATATCAAACGTATTTATATTTAAAAATATATATATATATATATATATATAGAGCATGAATCCAAGTTGCTAATATTAGATGCAATAGTCCTTTTGGGCTGAAAAATTAACCCTTTGTTGATTTTTAAGGAATATTTTTCATCAAAAAACAAGGATTCTTTTCAATAGCTCCTAAGTCAGCAAACCTAGAAAGTCAAACCCAAGTGATTATAGTAGATGTGGTCTCCAGGTATCACGCACACCTTTTACTTTTTCAATTTAACCCTTTATAGATTTTTAAGGAATATTTTTCGTCAAAAATCAAGGATTCTCTTCAATAGCTCCTAAGTCAGCTGACCTAGAAAGTCAAACCCAAGTGATTATAGTAGTTGTGGTCTCCAGGTATCACGCACACCTTTTACTTTTTCAATTTAACCCTTTGTTAATTTTAAAGGAATATTTTTAGTCAAAAAACAAGGATTCTTTTCAATAGCTCCTAAGTTAGCAAACCTAGAAAGTCAACCCCAAGTGATTATAGTAGTTGTGGTCTCCAGGTATCACGCACACTTTTTACTTTTTCAATTTAACCCTTTGTTGATTTTAAAGGAATATTTTTCGTCAAAAAACAAGGATTTTTTCAATAGCTCCTAAGTCAGCAAACCTAGAAAGTCAACCCCAAGTTATTATAGTAGTTTGAGTCTCCAGGTATCACGCACACCTTTTACTTTTTCAAATTAACCCTTTATAGATTTTTAAGGAATATTTTTCGTCAAAAATCAAGGATTCTTTTCAATAGCTCCTAAGTTAGCAAACCTACATAGTAAAAGCTAAGTGATTATAGTAGTTGTGGTCTCCAGGTATCACGCACACCTTTTACTTTTTCAAATTAACCCTTTGTAGATTTTTAAGGAATATTTTTCGTCAAAAATCAAGGATTCGCTTCAATAGCTCCTAAGTCAGCTGACCTAGAAAGTCAAACCCAAGTGATTATAGTAGTTGTGGTCTCCAGGTATCACGCACACCTTTTACTTTTTCAATTTAACCCTTTGTTGATTTTTAAGGAATATTTTTCGTCATAAAACAAGGATTCTTTTCAATAGCTCCTAAGTTAGCAAACCTAGATAGTAAAAGCTAAGTGATTATAGTGGTTGTGGTCTCCAGGTATCACGCACACCTTTTACTTTTTCAATTTAACCCTTTGTTAATTTTAAAGGAATATTTTTAGTCAAAAAACAAGGATTCTTTTCAATAGCTCCTAAGTTAGCAAACCTAGAAAGTCAACCCCAAGTTATTATAGTAGTTTGAGTCTCCAGGTATCACGCACACCTTTTACTTTTTCAATTTAACCCTTTGTTGATTTTAAAGGAATATTTTTCGTCAAAATACAAGGATTTTTTCAATAGCTCCTAAGTCAGCAAACCTAGAAAGTCAACCCCAAGTTATTATAGTAGTTTGAGTCTCCAGGTATCACGCACACCTTTTACTTTTTCAAATTAACCCTTTGTAGATTTTTAAGGAATATTTTTTGTCAAAAATCAAGGATTCTTTTCAATAGCTCCTAAGTCAGCTGACCTAGAAAGTCAACCCCAAGTTATTATAGTAGTTTGAGTCTCCAGGTATCACGCACACCTTTTACTTTTTCAATTTAACCCTTTGTTGATTTTAAAGGAATATTTTTCGTCAAAAATCAAGGAATCTCTTCAATAGCTCCTAAGTTAGCAAACCTAGATAGTAAAAGCTAAGTGATTATAGTAGTTGTGGTCTCCAGGTATCACACACAGTTTACTTTTTCAATTCCAATCTGGGCGATATAACAGGCCTTTCATTGTTATTCAGCATAAAGGGCTTCTTGAGCCGCTCTTGGTCTGACCCGTCACCCAGGACCTCTTTGCCTTGGGTGACCTTACCGGGGGCCTCAAGCCCCTGACAATGTAGCTTCTCCATAGGTTCATTTGGGCTCAACCTCTCATAACCCTCTTTACTTTCTCCACTGCTCTTCTCCCTGTACACAAACTGCTGCTCCTTCTGCCGCTGCCATCTCTGCAAGACTTGTACGTCTTCAGGGCTCTTGGACGAGCAGGTCGGATCACCACCGACCCTTCTCACCCTGGACTATTTGAGTAGTCCTTAAGCAGGAGACCACTCCCCTCAGGCAGGAGGCTACGGTCCATCCGGACCAGAACCTCCCACCACAAGAAGTTTCTTTCCCTCTGTTGTTGGACTCATGGAACACTTCTTAAACACTGTCATTTTAACCATGATTTAATCAATCACTGCACTTGTAAAGTAAAGTCAACTTTAAATCTTGTGTACATAGTAAGTCTTTTTTTTTTTTATCTTATATTAAATTTAAATTGTTTTTCTTTCATGCATGGCCTATTTAATTTTATACATCCTGTTTGTATTATTGTTCTTGGTTGTATGTTGCATCAAAATCACCAAAAGAAGTTCCTGGCCTTTTAATTTGTCCATTTACAATGGCAATAAACCTTTTCTTATTCTGATTTCTGATTCTGATAATCCCTGAAAGTACATTAGAATAAAATTGCACTGGATGAAATATACATATTTATTAATGTGTTTGCAACAGGTAAGAAATAAATAAATAGAAAATATGTGTCCAGCAGAATAACAACATTCTGAAACAAAATGAGAAAGCCAAGTTTGTTGGTGTTGTGTGGTTGTCTGTTGCAGACAAGGCATTTCCATGCTTTTTCGTCTGCGTTGTTGATGTCAACTTCTGACATTCCAACGCATTCCCCGTGAAACCAACGGTCACAATCATCACATTGAATCTGTCATAATAAAATTAAATAAGAAACATTATTATGTGGTATTTTAGGAATGCAGTATGTTAATACATAATTACAACTAAATTAAATCACTCTTACCCAGCCTGCTGGTGGCTGACCAGGAAGTTTAGGTGTTTTTTTGTGTGCACACATCACACAATTAGATTCTGTTTGAAATACTACCAAAAAAGTAGTTTTAGTCTTATTAGTTTATTTACTGTACAAAAAATGTTTTTAACTTTGCATACTACTGACCTGAACCCTGCAAGAGGTCAACAGCCATTGCCTTTCTCTCTTTGTACATACTACCTCTCGTAGTAGAGAACTCGATGTTGGGGATCGCCGGGAAAGCCTGCATTATCTGCTTTGCCATCTAAAAATACACATTTACAAACAAAGAAAATTACAATATGCGATGCAATAATAGTGAATCCTGTTAATTGATAATGTCAATAAGCCTCTTTCTTATTCTAATTCTGAAAGAGAAAATTCTGGGCCCTAATATAAACCATATTTTTTAACCTCTATTTTTAACCATAGGGCCCAAAGTAGAGGCGTGAGCACCTTATTGAGGACAGCATGATCAGTTAAATACAATACAGATATGGGCACAGTCTGGTTACTTTGCAGACAACATCTCTGTTTCACTGTCAGCAGGTGAATGTGGGCCAGTGGATTCACTCTGTCACTGCATCCAACAGATCAGTGTGTGGACTGGCCTCCTGCTGGTGCAACAGATCAGTGTGTGGATGCAAAACAACTTTCTCTTGCTGAACTCAGACAAGACCTAAATCATCGTCTTTGGCCCAAAGAAACAAAGAGAAAGTGTTCACCTCCAGAGTCTCACTCTAAAACCTACAAACCTGGGGGCAATAATGGACTCAGACTTGAATTTTCAAAGCCATGTCAATTCAATCAGTAGCTTTTTAAAAAACATTGCCAAAATCAAAAGTATAGTGTCTAAACTTGGACAGACTTATCTGTGCATTTGTCTCCAGTAGATTAGACTACTGTAACGGCCGCTCACTTTCCTCTCCAAACGAGCTGTAAAACAGCTGCAGTACATCCAGAACGCTGCTGCTCGGGTCCTGACTAGAACCAGGAAGTATGATCACATTAGTCCTGTTCTCAGGTCTCTGCACTGCCCCCTGTGGCTCAGAGAAGAGACTTTAAAGCAGCTCTGCTTGTGTACAAGTCTCTCCATGGCCTAGCACCAAAGTACATCTCTGACATGTTAGTGCCATATGAACCATCTCGGACTCTGAGGACCTCAGGGACCGGCCTCCTGCTGGTTCCCAGAGTCAGGACAAAACATGGACCGGCCTCCTGCTGGTGCCAGAGTCAGGACTAAACATGGGGAATCTGCGTTTCAGTTTTATGCAGCTAAAATCTGGAACAGTCTTCCTGAAGATGTGAGACAGATTCTGCTCTGACAATGTTGAAAACCTAAGCTAAAAACAGTTTTATTTAGCTGTGTTTGACTGAAAGGATTTTTTCTTTGCACTCTTCTCTTTTATTTCTTAAACTGTTTTGTGTTTTCTGTCATTTCTTTGTGATTTTAATTCATTTTTCCTGTTGTGTGAACCACTTTGAATGGCATTGTGAATGAAAAAATAAACTTGCCTTCACTTACCGAAAAAGTAGGGGTTTGAGGTAATAAATGTTAAGAAACACTGCTCTATGATAAATGCACATTACAGAATTTTTTAGGTCTTTTTTAGATCTCTTTCTCACAGTCGACCCTGTCAAAACAAGTGCCCTTTATATCTCCCATGCCCCATATAATACATGATACCTTAGCCACTATTACACCACAGCTGAATCCATCCTTCTGCAAAGGGTGTTGTAGTGTCCCACCCTTCCAGTTAATGTTTCTCCACTCCCGTTTCTGGTGATGAAGGTGTCTCAGATTGAGATATACCCTGTGCACACATATTTTATTTAAAGTTTTACATTTCCCATGTAATATCAATCAACTTATGTACATACTTCAATTTCTCGGCTGCCTGACTTGAAGACTCCATCTCCAAAGCACTTTTGGCGGGGTCAATCAAATATACTGTCCCGTTTCCAGCATGAATGAACTGAAAGAACAAGGCATTATTCTGTTGTTGTATTGTAGTGCAGTATTGGGTGAACATTACACTTTTTGTCAAAAACAAACCAGTAGGTTCCAATGGTTGTCATTAACAAGCACAGGTGAAAGGATGGCATCATACTTGGTCAGTTTTACCTGCCAATAAAAAACACATTTATTTAGTCAAATTCTTCTCTCGCTCACTTCCTCCCTCTCGCTCTTTCTTCATAGCTGCGTTCTCTTCCCCTTTCCTCTCTTTCTTTCTCTCCATCTCTCCCTTCTGTTTCTCTCTCCCACCCCCCCCTCTCTCTTCCTCCCTCCTCTCTTTTGAGGGTTTTCCTGGGCAGTGACAGTCTCAAAAACAACTGGGCTCAGTACATCTTGGACATGTTAGTGCCATGTGAACCATCTCGGACTCTGAGGATCTCAGACCGTCAAGGCTCAGGCAGTCAAAGATGTTCAGGGCCTTTCGAACAGGTGTTCACTGTTAAGGTACACTTTGGTCTCCCCGTAGTGATATCTGGGCATTTGACCCATCCTCTTGAGCTCGGCTTAGTCAGGACTACCTTCACTTGAAAAAATGTACATATTTTCTGTTGATTTGGGAAGATGGAGCATGAGAAGGAAACCCATCCATATACGGGCAGACACATGCAAACGGAAGGGGTAGTAACTCTGACAGGACTAGGAAAAAGGGGTGAGCTTCAGGTTGGGACAGGCCAAGATAGCGGTGGATCGGAACAAGGGGTGGAGGGTTCAGACACAGAGCTAGATCAGTGTGAGGACCCTGTTTCTGAGGATGATCCAGGCTTAGCTCAGGGTTAAGTTTGGCTTTACTCAATGAACGGGGATGAGTCGATTTTTGGGAACCGCAGGGGTTTTGCTTCACAGTGGGAGGAGTAGTTGATTTTTTGACCTTTTTTTTTCCAAATAAAGGTGTGTCAAATATTGGTCACAATAATGGTCTTTTAAAAATCTCACTTAATATCTCTCTCTCTTTGCTGTTCCTCACTCTCGGTTACCGTCTCTCTGTATCTACAGGAGCTATGTGTAACATAAGAAAAACACACTTACAGTCGATAATAGATGTCTTTCCACCTGGCTTTGCTCCTTATACAGAATGACCATAGCTGTATAGTGGTCCATCAAAAAAATTTTGTTCAGGACTTTTTCATGGTTGGCAGCATGATGTATGATACCTTCAATCACCTGAGAGGAAAAGGTTATTATTCAATAAACAAAGGCCTTTATTATTTTTTGGACGGCTTGTTGTTACCTCTCCATTAAGCCATTCATGGGGTTTCAGTGTATTCAAATCAAAGTGACGGATGAGTATGCTACTCCCAGGATTTTGTGCCGCAATGGCACATACCACCATTTCTGTCTGCTGCCTTCTCCATAATGAAGCCACCTGTGGAAAATTAGAAAATGTTAAAGTAACCTTAATACTGCACTGAATAGTATACATTATACAAAGAGATGAGCTGTCACTGTAGAATAAAACAAACATATTCTTAAAGATGTGAACGTTACCTTTTTCTCTTCATCTTGTTTCTCTGCATTAATTTTCTTTGGCCTTGGCAGTGTTGTTGGAGGGTTGAAATATTTTGACTTGGAGGTAGTAGTTGAACGGACTCTCTTATTCCACGCCTCCTGGTGATCATCCTTTGGCCTAACCGCTCTACTGGATGTGTACAAAATTTTCAATGGGAAGTTGTTCTCGTTGATGTGCTCAACATACCGTCCCTGCAGAGATGTGAACAAGACCCTAATGAAATCAGCTGGTCTCAAATGTAGTTTCCGTTGAAGAATGGAATTTTTGACCAGTCCAAACCACAGTTCAACGTGACAGTTGGTGTCTCTGTTTTTTTTTGTCACGGTAGTCAATGCATCGGAGCCAGTATACCGTTTTAGGTCCCCCAGTAAAATGCCACTCCACAGAGGGAATAGTCCCATATATCGTTTCAGGAGCACCTCAACCACACCCGGGCAAAAATACCCATTTGCCCTGCCTGTTTTTTCCTCAGAGAGTATGTCACACAGAGCCTGTTCTCTTTGAAGGGCAAACGCTGCGGTAAAGGGGGAATAAGCCACAATATTTTTTTGCGTCCTCTCTTTTGTGACTTCATCCGCTGAGCACCTCTCGAGTATAGGCTCCATTTTATGACGTAAGATGAAACCATCCAAGACCCTTCGACTCTGTTTGACCCTGCTGTTCTCTTCTTCAGAAATGAAGATAACACACATGTGTTTAAAAATGTTGAGTGCTCTCTCCAGGCTCGTAGTGTTTTGGAGAGCAGCAAAACAGTACAGGACAAACTCCTTCATGGCCTTGTCTTTTGTTTTTAAGCCTATGGCCTGGCTAACAGCTTTTATTATATGGGCTGCACAAAGATGAACTACGGTGAATGAAATATTTCCAGACTCATTGTGGACAATTGAATGTGCTCTTTCAAGGTAGCTGTTAATATTTTCTTTGTTGAAGGCAAGCAACACGCTATGGATTTGTGCCCAACTGAAATCGGTTTCTATTTGGCTTATTTTCCTTTTTGTTATGAAAGAGAGATGCCTTTGGAACTCCATGAGCCAGTTTGTGATGGACGGGATGGCATGATTATTTGTGATCATCTCTGTCACCGGTAAGGGGGGGTTATTTTTTCCCATCCCTGGCAAAACCAAAGCATAATATAAAATGCGTTTACCTTGGTCCATTTTTTTCACGACACCACCAGTTGCATCCAGATATAAAGCCACCTTCCCTCTTTTTAGATGCTCCGTCAGTATTTTCATTCCGGCCTCAGTCTCCAGGTGAATTGAAAGTGGCTCGATTTGCAACCGGGACAGATAGCCTTTTGAAGTGGGGTAACTGCCACTCTCTTTTATGATTTTGTGTGTTAGCATTAATTCCAAAAGTGAATCAGCATGAAGGCGCCTTGTTTTTCTAAACTCAGAACTGATAGTCTTAAGGACATCTTTGGTCAGACTTTTTGTCACATTGCCAGCAAATATTTCGTCTCTTGGTGTGTTTTTGAGTTGTGAATAATAATAATTACTTATTCCATTTTTTATAGCTTTGGCAATTGCTCCACGCCTGGAATATTTTGCAGGTCGGAATTTGTGTTGTTTTTTGGCATGCATTATTTTGCCCCTTCTTGTAACCCTGAATGCTACTGCTTTCAAACTGGAAGACGGTTCATGAGCCCTGGTGAAGTGATAGCTTGCCTTACAGTTGTCAAAAGTACAAATTGCTGTAGCAGAAAAGAACAAACTTTTTTGTTTACGACTGTCTTTTTTGCGGAGATGTTGATAAGTAAATTTAAGTGGGCAACTTGGACTCATTTTTACAAATTCGTTGTAAAATATAGTTGTCCACGGGGCTCTCAATTTGTTTTCCCCACAACTTGGTTTTATTTCATTCCACTGTTCTTTGCCAATATATATTTTGAATTTCTGTGGCCCCGCGTTGCAGAGTCTCATTTTCTTTTTGGATTTTTGCTGATGGGGCAAAGATGACTGTGGCTCTGGAGACTGTGTCTCTGGAGACTGTGGCTCTGGAGACTGTGTCTCTGGAGACTGTGGCTCTGGAGACTGTGGCTCTGGAGACTGTGGCTCTGGAGACTGTGGCTCTGGAGACTGTGGCTCTGGAGACTGTGTCTCTGGAGACTGTGGCTCTGGAGACTGTGGCTCTGGAGACTGTGGCTCTGGAGACTGTGGCTCTGGAGACTGTGGCTCTGGAGACTGTGGCTCTGGAGACTGTGTCTCTGGAGACTGTGTCTCTGGAGACTGTGGCTCTGGAGACTGTGTCTCTGGTGATTGTGGCTTTGGTGACTGTGGCTCTGGTGACTGTGTCTCTGGTGACTGTGGCTCTGGAGACTGTGGCTCTGGAGACTGTGGCTCTGGTGATTGTGGCTTTGGTGACTGTGGCTCTGGTGACTGTGTCTCTGGTGACTGTGGCTTTGGTGACTGTGGCTCTGGTGACTGTGGCTCTGGAGAGTGTGGCTCTTGAGACTGTGGCTCTGGTGACTGTGGCTCTGGTGACTGTGGCTCTGGTGACTGTGTCTCTGGTGACTGTGGCTTTGGTGACTGTGGCTCTGGTGACTGTGGCTCTGGAGAGTGTGGCTCTTGAGACTGTGGCTCTGGTGACTGTGGCTCTGGAGAGTGTGGCTCTGGTGACTGTGGCTCTGGAGAGTGTGGCTCTTGAGAGTGTGGCACTGGGTCATCTTTGTTTGTTTTTGCCTCCACTTGTGTACACTTTCTTTTTCCTAAAAAAGGGTGAGTTTATTGAAGAAATTAATCAAAAAACAAAACCAAAAATGTAGGATGATAACTTGCTAGCCATTTGGGTTCCCTTAGCAAAACTGCTCAGTGGTGCCCCCATGCACCCTACCCACAACGTGTAAAATGTACTAGGGGTTTGATGTCTATAATCTAAACTTAAGGTAACTACATCTGAAGTTGTTTTTTATCAATTTAATTTGGTAAATATAGAATAGATGACAATCCTACGTGGCATCTACTAAGAAGTTTTCTACAAAAATAATTACATTTTCTGTATTTTAGTGCATTTTAGATACAATGTTAATAGCAACTCAATACTCTCCAATTATATATGAGGGCCCCTCACAGTCCCTAAATGCCCTTCTTCTTCTCTTTTGCAGAACAGATCGTGGCTCACAGACTGTAAACTATTTATTTTAAATTTATAAAAACATGACTTCGACATTTGTAACAAGTTGAGTCAATTTGACTTTGCGCACGCGCGGTGTCAGCTCCGCGGTCTGCCGCACCAGCTGGAGGCATCGCACGTCTTATTTTCGTGGTTTCTGTTAGAATATGAGGCCAATTTTCATCATCTAAAGACTGTATTGATACTTGTAGTTGATAGAATATGTACCAACATTGTTTCTAGCAATGCCCCTGATCTCTCTGTGTCTGTTTAAACAGTGGCTTGCGGAGCTGCCCGTGCACATCTCCAATTTGGAGAGGGGCGCAACTCAAGTATTGGATTGATTTAGAACTAAAGACAGACTAGGCCTCAAATGAAAGACAACACTACCCAGCATGCCAGATCCCTGTGCCAAGAACACAATTATCAAATAATTAGGCCTGATTTTTTAGGCTACTGGGCCCGTCACCGTGGAAATCCACCGGTGTGCTGAATGCACATGGAGATGGTCAAAACGAAACGATGTAAAAAAAATACAAATAAAAAGAGAATAATAAGTTTACAAAAGCCGTGGCACAGCTTCTAAAACGGCTGAGTCACTACTGGTAATACATTTATCAATCTAAACTTTAAATAAGTTATCACTAGGCTTCCCCCGTATTATAACTTTCAGAATAGCCTTTGATATAATTAATTGATATAATTTGATTAAGAAACATACCTCGCTGAAGAACTTCTTCTCGGATTCCTCTTCTGTTTTCCATCCAAATTGTTTTCAACCATTTTTCTAAATTAGGTTGATTTTCGGCGAAAACCACATGCGTAATGGCGCTCCATTTTCCAGGTGTAATTACACCACTAAACCCGCTATCCTTGAATGCATTTATCAATGCATCTCTCCCTCCTGCTTCTTCCCAGAGGTCGTTATGCTTCGGTTTTTTTCCTTTTTTAACACGTCCCATGTTTCAAATGGCATACTTCGATATATAAATTTGTACAATTACTTTGACCTTCCTTGCATCCGGGACAGACTATGGAAATAATGACTTGCGCAGGAGAAGACAGCATGAGTGACGTCCAAATTGGTATACTAGCCAATGAAAATTACCATATCCTTTGCATTTTATATAATAATAATAATAATAGTAATAGTAATAGTAATAATAATAATAATAATAATAATAATAATAATAATAATTTAAAAATGTATAAATTATAATTGTAGTAAGACCAATAAGAATAATTCAGAATAGGAATAATATTGCTTGGGTCTACAATTATTGAGTAGGCAAAGAGGAGAATTATGGATATTCTATTGAATAATCAAAATGCTCCAATTTCACTTTTTTCGAGTAAGAGTGTTTTTTTAAAAGCTTTCCATAAGTTATCTGTTCTTTTACTTCTGTACCTACTTGTGTTGCAACACTTAAATTTCCCAATTGTGTGGACAAATAAAGGCTTATCTTACCTTAGACTATGATACGGCTGGAGAAGATGAGGCTAAATGTATTACTTCTTTAAACATGGTCTTTAGCCAGGTTTGGCCCTGATTTGAGGTTCTGGGCACATATGTTTGATATGGATCAGTAGTCTGTTGGTGCAGTTTACAATAAAAGAAAATTGATGGACTATATGTTTTTGTCACCTAATATCACCAACATCAGAAGGCTAAATTAATACAAATTTTACAGATTTTTTCTCAAATAAAATTACCGTTAGGCTATCCTATTAGATTTATCGTTTGAATAATAATGCTACTAATAATAATACTAAAACTACTACTACTACTACTACTGCCCAGGTATCTCTGCACCAGCCCCTTACAGATCCTCCTGCAGGTGGAAAAAGGTGGTTTGCCCTCTCCAGGTCGGTGGAGAGTCCTTGCCACAAGTGGAGGAGTTCAAATATCTCGGGGTCTTGTTCACGAGTGAAGGAAGGATGGAGCGTGAGATTGACAGTTGGACCGGTGCAGCGGCTGCAGTGATGCAGTCACTGCATCGGACTGTTGTGGTGAAGAAAGAGCTGAAGCTCAACGTTCCTACCCTCACCCGGTCATGAGCTTTGGGTAATGACCGAAAGGACAAGATCGTGGATACAAGCGGTCAAAATGTATTCCCTCCACAGTGTGGCTGGGCGCTCCCTTAGAGATAGGGTGAGGAGCTCAGTCACATGAGAGGAGCTCAGAGTAAAGCCGCTGCTCTTCCATGTCGAGAGGAGCCAACTGAGGGAGATGGATTGGAGGGATTATGTCTCTCGGCTGGCCTAGGAATGCCTCAGGATCCCCCTAGAGGAGCTGCAGTGAGTGTCTGGGAGCCCTTGATTAGACTGCTGCCCCTACAACCTGGCCCCGGAGAAGCGGAAGATGGATGATAATAAATAAACAAAATCACAAGCCAAAAGAGCACCTAATCAGGGGTTGAATTGTAATATTTATTCAATTTACAAAAGCACTGCAGATGTCTGAAAATCTCAGAACTCCTTAAGAAATTCCAGGCAGTGATGTAGTAACGTTAAATGTGTGGGCTGAAATTTCACATTTCATTCTCTGGAGAAGGCCCTGGTTGTCATTATTGTCAAAGTCAAATAAAATGTTATAATATTTCTTGATCCTGTAATTGCTGATAAAAGAATTGAGAAAGAGAGAATGGAAAAGAATTAATGACCTAATTTGTGATATGTCACTTTTAGGAACAAATATAGTGCATTACCTGTGGAGGTCCTGGTCAGAAATTTTTTGGCTGTTTTCCTCAAATGTTGCGTCATAGCAAATGCAGTTCAATTTTATCCATGGCAGAGAATTTATCTCTGCTAAAATTATGCAGTGTATACAACCTGTAACATACAGTAGCACGTATAAAATGTAGGTATATTCCTGAAATAAATTGGTAAATTTCCACCAATTCAAAGGAAATCAGTAAACTTATGTTAAAATTGTGAATACTCACCTGTATGTGATTTGTGCATTGGAAATAATGTTGATTGCAAGATGATATTATATTATGTTTCATGGAGACAGAACCTGATTTAAGTAAAAGGCAACTTAAGACTCAAACTACTATAATCACTTAGCATTTACTTTCTAGGTCAGCTGACTTAGGAGCTATTGAAGCGAATCCTTGATTTTTGACGAAAAATATTCCTTAAAAAACTACAAAGGGTTAATTTGAAAAAGTAAAAGGTGTGCGTGATACCTGGAGACCACAACTACTATAATCACTTGGGTTTGACTTTCTAGGTCAGCTGACTTAGGAGCTATTGAAAAGAATCCTTGTTTTATGACGAAAAATATTCCTTAAAAATCAACAAAGGGTTAAATTGAAAAAGTAAAAGGTGTGCGTGATACCTGGAGACCACAACTACTATAATCACTTGGGTTTGACTTTCTAGGTCAGCTGACTTAGGAGCTATTGAAGCGAATCCTTGATTTTTGACGAAAAATATTCCTTAAAAATCTATAAAGGGTTAATTTGAAAAAGTAAAAGGTGTGCGTGATACCTGGAGACCACAACTACTATAATCACTTGGGTTTGACTTTCTAGGTCAGCTGACTTAGGAGCTATTGAAGAGAATCCTTGATTTATGACGAAAAATATTCCTTAAAAATCTATAAAGGGTTAAATTGAAAAAGTAAAAGGTGTGCGTGATACCTGGAGACCACATCTACTATAATCACTTAGCTTTTACTATCTAGGTTTGCTAACTTAGGAGCTATTGAAGCGAATCCTTGATTTTTGACGAAAAATATTCCTTAAAAATCTACAAAGGGTTAATTTGAAAAAGTAAAAGGTGTGCGTGATACCTGGAGACTCAAACTACTATAATAACTTGGGGTTGACTTTCTAGGTTTGCTGACTTTGGAGCTATTGAAAAGAATCCTTGTTTTTTGACGAAAAATATTCCTTAAAAATCTACAAAGGGTTAATTTGAAAAAGTAAAAGGTGTGCGTGATACCTGGAGACCACAACTACTATAATCACTTAGCTTTTACTATCTAGGTTTGCTAACTTAGGAGCTATTGAAAAAATCCTTGTTTTTTGACGAAAAATATTCCTTAAAAATCTACAAAGGGTTAATTTGAAAAAGTAAAAGGTGTGCGTGATACCTGGAGACTCAAACTACTATAATAACTTGGGGTTGACTTTCTAGGTTTGCTGACTTTGGAGCTATTGAAAAGAATCCTTGTTTTTTGACGAAAAATATTCCTTAAAAATCTACAAAGGGTTAATTTGAAAAAGTAAAAGGTGTGCGTGATACCTGGAGACTCAAACTACTATAATAACTTGGGGTTGACTTTCTAGGTTTGCTGACTTTGGAGCTATTGAAAAGAATCCTTGTTTTTTGACGAAAAATATTCCTTAAAAATCTACAAAGGGTTAATTTGAAAAAGTAAAAGGTGTGCGTGATACCTGGAGACCACAACTACTATAATCACTTAGCTTTTACTATCTAGGTTTGCTAACTTAGGAGCTATTGAAAAAATCCTTGTTTTTTGACGAAAAATATTCCTTAAAAATCTACAAAGGGTTAATTTGAAAAAGTAAAAGGTGTGCGTGATACCTGGAGACCACAACTACTATAATCACTTAGCTTTTACTATCAAGGTTTGCTAACTTAGGAGCTATTGAAGCGAATCCTTGATTTTTGACAAAAAATATTCCTTAAAAATCTACAAAGGGTTAATTT
>NW_027315757.1:32998312-33010812 GCF_026437365.1 Eucyclogobius newberryi | reverse complement strand
ACATTGCCACTATATCGCCTCTATATCGCCACTACATCGCCTCTACATCGCCTCTATACCGCCTCTATACCGCCACTATATCGCCCCTATACCGCCACTATACCGCCACTACATCGCCCCTATATCGCCCCTACATTGCCACTACATCGCCTCTATATCGCCTCTATATCGCCTCTATATCGGCCCTATATCGCCCCCATATCGCCCCTACATTGCCACTATATCGCCTCTATATCGCCACTACATCGCCTCTACATCGCCTCTATACCGCCCCTATATCGCCCCTATATCGCCCCTATATCGCCCCTATATCGCCCCTATATCGCCCCTATATCGCCCCTATATCGCCCCTATATCCCCCCTATATCCCCACTATATCGCCCCTATATCCCCCCTATATCCCCACTATATCGCCCCTATATCCCCACTATACCGCCACTACATCGCCCCTATATCGCCCCCATATCGCCACTACATCGCCTCTACATCGCCTCTACACCGCCTCTATACCGCCACTATATCCCCCCTATATCCCCACTATATCGCCCCTATACCGCCACTATATCGCCCCTACATCGCCCCTACATCGCCCCTATACCGCCACTATGTCGCCACTACGTCGCCACTACGTCGCCACTATATCGCCACTACATCGCCTCTATATCGCCTCTATACCGCCTCTACATCGCCCCTATATCGCCCCTATATCGCCCCTATATCGCCCCTATATCGCCCCTATATCCCCACTATATCGCCCCTATATCCCCCCTATATCCCCACTATATCGCCCCTATATCCCCCCTATATCCCCACTATATCGCCCCTATATCCCCCCTATATCCCCACTATATCGCCCCTATATCCCCCCTATATCCCCACTATACCGCCACTACATCGCCCCTATATCGCCCCTATATCGCCCCTATATCCCCCCTATATCCCCACTATATCGCCCCTATATCCCCCCTATATCCCCACTATATCCCCACTATATCGCCCCTATATCCCCCCTATATCCCCACTATATCGCCCCTATATCCCCCCTATATCCCCACTATACCGCCACTACATCGCCCCTATATCGCCCCCATATCGCCACTACATCGCCTCTACACCGCCTCTATACCGCCACTATATCCCCCCTATATCCCCACTATATCGCCCCTATACCGCCACTATATCGCCCCTACATCGCCCCTACATCGCCCCTATACCGCCACTATATCGCCCCTACATCGCCCCTACATCGCCCCTATACCGCCACTATATCGCCCCCATATCGCCACTACATCGCCTCTACATCGCCTCTACATCGCCTCTACACCGCCTCTATACCGCCACTATATCCCCCCTATATCCCCACTATATCGCCCCTATACCGCCACTATATCGCCCCTACATCGCCCCTACATCGCCCCTATACCGCCACTATATCGCCCCTACATCGCCCCTACATCGCCCCTATACCGCCACTATATCGCCACTACATCGCCTCTATATCGCCTCTATACCGCCACTACATCGCCCCTATATCGCCCCAACATCGCCCCTATACCGCCACTATGTCGCCACTACGTCGCCACTACGTCGCCACTACATCGCCACTACATCGCCCCTATATCGCCCCTATATCGCCCCTATGTCGCCTCTACGTCGCCTCTATGTCGCCCATCCCTTCACAAGACTGAAATTGATACACTGTCTGGATACAACAGAGAATATAATTTCATTTACTGAACAACTGCGCCTCCAGTTGTTCCCCTTTTTTCACCTCTGCCAAAACTTAATCCAGTTTCAACTTTTCAACCATTTGACTGAAAATGACTTGATTATAGACTAGATTATAAGAGCTTTATAGTGAGATTTTGTTGTTTTAGTATTTTATTTTAAAACCTGGAATGATGGCAGGCCAGCGCTGTCCGCTCATTCATACAGTCTATGGTTAGGATCCCCAAGTTTCTCATATTAATTTTAACTTAATAATTGTTGAAGTCATTCTAACTGCAATAATTCCTTTGTGCTTTCGTGTGGACAAGTTTTTACAGCGATATGAACATTTAACCAGCAAAAACAATGATAAAACTCTTGCTTCTCACTTCTGCTCAGATTTAACACATTCATTAACACAAAGGGGTTGTTCACATTCTCATATCTGTCCTGTCATGAAAAAGACAATATCATATTTTGTCCCTCAGAGCCATCACTGTGGACACGGGCCTTCTGCAGTGGAGTCTGGACTGTGGGACCATCCCCATTGTCTGCCCGGTGGGGAGAGACGAGCAGCAGCGCTCTGTCATTCTGGACTCTACAGAAGTGACCGTGGCCATTTCCAGAGCATTGCAGCCACAAAAAGTCATGTTTCTCAACAAAAGTGGAGGCCTACACTGCCACCAACACAAGGTACAGCACACGTCCTCCATAAGGACGTCTTTTACAAATGCATCAATACTGTATACACTTTTCTTATATCAAAAATGTATCATCCCAATGAAAACACCACACAGTATTGATGACAAAAAATACTGACACACATTTGAATTTACATCAGCAAAGTATAGTCTTTGATTCATCTTCCAGTTCTGAAGATGAATCAAAGACTATGGTGGAGTGGCAGTTAGGCAGACTATGTGGGCCGTCTCACAGATTCAGTTCAGATGAGGTTTTTTTGTTTGTTATGCTGCAGTTTTCAGGTTTGTCATCAACATATTTTCGACACTAACATGACAGAACATTATGAACATCCTGGTGAATACAATTTCCTATTTTCTACCAGAACATAATTCTTAAAACAAGTTAACTTTGTTTTCTAGCTAAATCCATTCTCATCAACCAAGTAACTTTAAATGAATGGTTTTCTGTAATCCGAGCAGCTAGAAAGAAAAATAAGATGGATTCTGACAGAATGAACACTTTCAAAAAATGTATCTAACAATAAGATAAGATAAGATATTCCTTTATTGTCCCACATGGGGAAATTCCATTGTTGTAATGCAGGTAGATACAGAGGCAGATACAGAAGAAAAGAAGAAAAGATCAAAAGATGTGTATCAACAAAAACATACTTTTAAGAACATAAAACAAGCACAATGTGTTTCCCCTTTATTCCACAATAAATGACCTTCTCCGTCATATTCGGACCATTTCTTGGCCAATTCTAATGAGTTTTGGTCCTCATTACATAAAAAGGTAAGATTGGAGATCCCACTCGTGCGGAACCTTCAGTGTGAGCTCCTGCAGTCTGGAAGATAAAGAATAAAAACATAAAAACATGTCCAGTACTGATTGTACTGATTGTGCTGATTGTACTGTGTGTGTTGAGTGACTTGTACACTGTAATATGTGGTAATGTATGTTCTATGTGTATTTTGTTTATTTGTTAATGTTCCGGCTCCTGCTCCAAATCTCTACATTTGAGACGATAAATAAAGAAAACTTGTTTCTATTATCAAGCCATATCATATCAATATTGTGTATTACAGTGAACAAAATGTGAAATAACAATCCGTGTAGGTCGTATTTTCCTACTAAATAGTGTATAAAATATAATATTAGTTGATCTTATTAGTTCAGACTGTTGTGAGTGAAAGGCTCAGATGTTCACATTAGAAGGACGGTCCTCTCTGTGCAGGTGTTGGGCACCGTGTCCCTGCCCAGTGACCTGCCGGCCCTGTCCAGAGCAGAGTGGCTTCTGGACGTGGAGCGGCGCAGAGTGGCGTCTATAGCCGCACTGCTCAACCATCTGCCCAGCGAGTCCTCTGCGGTCATCACATCTGCTGACACGCTGCTGACCGAGCTGTTCAGCCACAAAGGTGCAGAGCAAACACCACACACTGAACGCTCACGGCAATGAACAAATGTGTTGTCACTTTTCATGCTTCGTCATATTGTAGTGTAAATCCATTTGAACTGTTGTAATGCCCATTATAGCGTTTAGATGTTTTTTTTCTAACATCTCACAATGGCTCAATGTATAAATATTGTTCAATCGTTTCCCCAGTTTGAGGGATGTAAATATATCAAATGAACATAAAAAGAAACACTTTGATGCATTTCAGAACATTATTGATTGTATTATTTATTACACCAATCTAAATACATATATTTCACTGACACAACTGGCTACGATCTAAAAATATTGTATTACTGTAAGAGAAGGTTTGAGAGGAGGGCAAGAAAGTCATATTATTAAAAAAACAAAAGAGTAGAAATGATGAATTATGGTTATGGCTGTGCAAGTACCGTAATGGATTTAGTTTGGAGACCAATTTCAATTTTGACTATTTCAAATAGTCAATGATCATCTTGGGCTTTTTAGTTGTGAAGTCTACAGCCAATCATCTGTCAGTTTGGACGAAAGTGGACGACTTTTCAAATGCCACTGATTAAAAGTCTGGTTTTAATTAAAAATATAATAAATCATATTACCTTGTGCCTTTTTAAAGGACAATTACGATGAACAAGCTCCTCCCCTCAGGGCAGCATGAATTCTTCTTCCTCAGAGCTTTTCTTTTAGATTTGACAATGACCTTTAGATTGTAACTGCAATGTCTTGAGCTAAACTAAATATAGAAGTAATTGAAACCCTTGACACCGTTGTATTTCATGATAAATCAACATGAAGTTATTATAAATTGCCGAGTTCTGCACTTCTGAACCTACAGACTGCTGAATCTGAGGAGCTGAACATGTGACTTCATCGTAGGACGGTTGTATTCTGATATTGAGGACAGTGTGAACATGAAATTCTAAAACATTTTAATATTCTCTTAAATGAAAAGAATTTTTTTGTAAACATTTAACACCGGTTTGAAGAGATCTCCATGAATTGGGACATGTGTACAAGACCGAGTCCCTTTATTGATGGCAACTCTGCAGTTTAATATTTCCTTCGTGCTGTTGTTAGTTTGAACAGAAATCAAGGCAAAATCAGCTTTTTCCTTTCTTTTTACAGGTTTACTTATTGTAATCTGGTCTATTCTTCTGTCACAGGGTCAGGAACACTATTTAAAAACGGAGACCCTATACACAGGTAAGAAGTATAAAAACACAAGTTGATCAAAGTTTTATCGAATTGTTTTTTATCGTGAAAAAGCACTTTTATGCACTTTTATTACACTTTTAAGTCATGACCTGTGGTTGTGACGGGTCAAATTAGCCCATTGTCCATTGTTGTCCATCCTATTGTACTGGAGAGGTGTGAAGTTGTGATGCGTGGCTCTGTCTTATTATAATGACCCACCTGAACTGGGCTTCACTCACTAAACACACTGAGATGCACTTATTAGAACGGCTCATGTCTCTGCAGCACATAAAGGCCTTGTTCACTTATTCTAAACCTTTTGTCTATTGTTAATTTAAAAAAAAAGTTTCAATATGAACATAAAGGACACTAGTAGGCATTTTATTTTGAAGTGCATTTTGATATATTTGATCTAAAGTTTCTAAACTAACGTCACAATTAGAATAACTCCAAATAGTCTTTTATTTTTATTTGGCAGATGTAGTTTTATTTCAGTGTTGTTGGCCAGTAGCGTTTTTTCTGTCCTGTTTTGTAATGTGTCTGTCACACTTCCAGGTACAGTTCCTTAGATAAACTTGATGTGGGGCGTTTGCTCGCGCTCATCAACACATCGTTTGAAAAAACACTAAACCAAGATTATGTCGAGTCATTGAAAGGACGTCTGCACACAGTCTACCTCTCGGAAGGGTATGTATATGTTTGATCACGGCTTTGTCTTCACTTACTCTGAATAGTGCTGATAATGGGATGTGACTGGGCCATATTCACCATGTTCTAAAGACGATGGACTTGTCTCTCTGTATTGTTTTTGTTTTTTGTGATGATGAGTTTAGAGGTGCTACCTAACTTTTAAAACTGCAGCAGCGTTTACAGGTTCTCAGCTTTTGTGGACTAGTTGCTTCTTCAAATTAAATGTAGGCTAAATATACAGGGAGTAAAGAATTGGCTGCAGATTGAAAACCCAGTGTCAGTCAATTGAAGAGTATCGAAAAGATTGCAAACTGTATTATGTGCATATATAAGTGCTAATCTAGTACGTTGTCTGTAATTCCAGAAAGATTTTGTGAACTATCCCCATGACATAGTTTTATGTCATTGGATGATTTATGAATGTGCATATTTACATGTGTGTTTATAGATACAGCGCGGCTGCAGTTGTCACGATGGAGCCTGTTAATGGCGGTACTCCTTATCTGGACAAGTTTGTGATCAGTGGCAGTAAACAGGGCCAGGGCACTAGCCACATTCTGTGGGAGTGTATCAGACAGGACCTGGGCAAACTGTTTTGGAGATCCAGAGCAAACAACAAGATCAACCCCTGGTAAGCCGCCCTGCAGTCCGATCCAGAAGAATATGTGTGCGTGTCATAAAGATACATTACTGTGTTCTGTGTGTCCATAGGTACTTCAAACAATGTGACGGCAGCTTTGCCAATGGCTCATGGACAGTGTTCTGGTTCGGCCTGGCAGACATCAGAGATTCATACAATCTAGTGGAGCATGCGAAGACGCTGCCCGACTCATTCTGCAGCCCAGCACTGGGCTCCTGACCAGTGTGAGACAAGAGCTGCTGCTTTTAAACGAAGAGGCTAAGCTGGGCCGATATATTGTAAACGCAGCACTTTTATAAAACCAGCCTGCTGAATGCTGTCTGCATAATACAGTATTTTACCTATTGCAAACCCTGACGTTAGAGCCACAAGAAGAGGTCAAATTTACTGTATTTCCTTGTAAAAAAGCTTTTTAAGTCATTCATGCCCAAAATTCAGGCATGTGAAGAATAACAATGTGCCAAAGGATTTGTGAAACTTCGTTAAATAGACAAAAATAGATACATCCTCTGGTCACAATAATGCAGCTTTAGAATGAATATTAATTAATAACATTTTTGTAAACCTTGACCTTGAAGATTGATTTTATCCCAACTTATCACAGTTGATGTACACTTAATACTGCCAACATAATAACTGTGCCCTTACTGGTTCAAATAAATAATACAATCACAACTGAGCCTGTGTTTCCAGAGCCTGAACCTGCAGACACATGTTTCACACGCTGCACTAGCACCGAGTCCTGATTGGCTCCGGTGCCGGGCTTTGTCAGGGTTTGGACTGGCCACTGAGGGACTCATGTGAGGCTCATTCTGCTTTCTGATTGGAGAATCGTCACGAGAAAGAAAGCACCAAATGAACATAAAAAAGTGTGTACATCACGTTCAATGTTCTTGTAATAAAGGAAAAAAATCTGTATTCAAATTGGTACATTTGATTTGAACTTGCTTATCTCGTATCTGGGCACACGGATCGGTCAAGCTCAGGGGGCCCAATACGTCGGTCGACCGGTCGATCGCAGAGGCAGCGAGTGTAGATTGCGCCGGAAAACGCTGGAAAGCTATAGAAGTATTTCGTGAGCCGAACATGTGTGTTGAAATCAAAGTCTTGTGCTCTTAAAATCAAAACCAAATCTTACACAATTTCTCTAACATGTCGACCAGCACTAAATAAGACACTTGTCCTGCTAATTCTAAAACTAGTATGCCACAAAAACTGTGTGTTACTAAATCTAAATAATAGCGAGTGACTCACAAATCCCCCATTAGCGGCTGCTTCATGTTCTGTCCCCAGAGAATGTGCATATGACTCATAAAAGACAGTGGCCAGGGCTATTATTACCGACCCATATAATCCTGGTGATCACTGGAGACTCATGAGGCTAAAGATAGGCCGCCGCCTCCTTCTCCTGCTGCTCCGCCCACGCCTGGTGAACGCACTTCTTTTGTGGCTTTTTGGCGCTCATGTGGCACTATTTGAAAACGCTGCCTTAGGTGAGATACAAGATCCTGTTGAAAAAGTACTGTATTTCACAAGTTGCTATGGCAACAAGGTGTGACAACAAGGCTTTTCAGCTGCCACCTTTGCGTTCAGAGTTTGGTTTGGTCATTCATGGCTTTCAGCGTCTTCATCATGAGGACTTTTCACAAGATTTTGTTTTGAATAACCTCTCAAGCCTTTCACATAAATGCACTCTCTCTTCTCATCCTATTGCACGTGCAGATTTATTCTTCCTTCATTGCATGAGTGATGTTTCTGCCTTGCTCAGGGTCAAGTGCCTAACGTTTTATTTTCTATTTTGCTTTAAGTTTAGAGGAAAAATAGCTTCTGTGACAATAAGAAAAACATAATATTATATATTTTACATCCTTCTTTGAGACGGTTGTCATGGTGATCCCGAACACTCCATTGATGTATGGTATGTATTTTAAACCCCCTTTCCCTTTAATCTAATATGGAACAATAATTTTCAATTAATCAGAATTTTGGCATTTTGTCCCGTAACTCCTGATCAGGGCGATGAGGCAGCACCTCGCGCTGCCTCTTGGAGCGCAGTCTAACGCCTCACAAACTGAGCTGGTGTGATGCAAATAATGTGTCGCTGTCTCTCTGTTTATAACGAATAAAACACTCTGACGATGTGCTCTGTTCTGCCATTTTCTGGATAATGTATGAAATGTATTTCTGAAACGTGTTTTAGGCTCACAGATTCATTATAAAACAGCAATAAAAGTTCACTCGTTGAGGCAAACAATACTTCTGCCTCATGGCAGAGGGCGCTCCTGAGCCCGGGGACTGTTAAATCTTCTTCGTACTTGAACTCGTTTATTTCGTATTTACAACCGACATATCATAATGTAAAGGTGAGACCAGACACTTGTATTTACTTTGGCTTGAAATAGCCTCAAGTGGAATTGATTTTGACCTTTTATAAAATATGTGTCACATGTTTGTTTAAAGAATGCTGATTTAAATGATGTTTAATGTGCTCTTTTGGGCTCATTCTCATTTGCCAATCGGACTCTGAAAAAGTCAGTGCCTCACTAGTTCCTAGTGGTAGTGGTAGTGGTGGTGGTGGTGGTGGTAGTGGTGGTGGTGATGGTGGTGGTAGTGGTGGTGGTAGTAGTGGTAGTGGTAGTGGTAGTGGTAGTGGTAGTGGTGGTGGTAGTAGTAGTGGTAGTAGTAGTGGTAGTAGTAGTAGTGGTAGTGGTAGTGGTGGTGGTAGTAGTAGTAGTGGTAGTAGTAGTAGTGGTAGTGGTGGTGGTAGTAGTAGTAGTGGTAGTAGTAGTAGTGGTAGTGGTGGTGGTAGTAGTAGTAGTGGTAGTAGTAGTAGTGGTAGTGGTAGTGGTGGTGGTAGTAGTAGTAGTGGTAGTGGTAGTGGTGGTGGTAGTAGTAGTAGTGGTAGTGGTAGTGGTGGTGGTAGTAGTAGTGGTAGTGGTAGTGGTGGTGGTAGTAGTAGTAGTGGTAGTAGTAGTAGTGGTAGTGGTGGTGGTAGTAGTAGTAGTGGTAGTAGTAGTAGTGGTAGTGGTAGTGGTGGTGGTAGTAGTAGTAGTGGTAGTGGTAGTGGTGGTGGTAGTAGTAGTAGTGGTAGTGGTAGTGGTGGTGGTAGTAGTAGTGGTAGTGGTAGTGGTGGTGGTAGTAGTAGTAGTGGTAGTAGTAGTAGTGGTAGTGGTAGTGGTGGTGGTAGTAGTAGTAGTGGTAGTGGTAGTGGTGGTGGTAGTAGTAGTAGTGGTAGTGGTAGTAGTGGTAGTAGTAGTAGTGGTAGTGGTAGTGGTGGTGGTAGTAGTAGTAGTGGTAGTAGTAGTAGTGGTAGTGGTAGTGGTGGTGGTAGTAGTAGTGGTAGTAGTGGTAGTGGTCTTGTTTCCTCACAGCTATGGCTTGAACTCAAAACATTAAGTCAGGATGTCAGGATGAAAGTACTTTTCACTTTTTAGTTCAGTAAAAAATGTTAGTGAGTAGAAAGTACAGATGCTCCTACAATGAAAAAGTAAAAATATCCACAGTAAAATTACTGAAGTAAATACAGCCCCCTACAGTACTTATTTAACTTAACTTTTCACCAGTGCTTTTAAATAGAAAAATGTTGAAAATGAACAAGCAGAAAACCTCAAAAATGTATGATTAAAAATGAAGAGATATTTGTGAAACGTTGTGAAACTGAGCCTCATGCTCACATCGCCTCCATCTTATTGCTTACAGGTGAAAACACTAAAAGTCTCAAGTTACTGTTTAGTTTAATCGCAGCAGGAAACAAAGTTTAGCAGCATTTCAAAGTGGGATGTGGCCTGATAACCGAAGAAGTCACTTCAGTTTGACTTGTGCTGCTCTGGGGAAAATACTCACACACTCCACACACTTTGTCCTCATAAAGGTAAGACGATTCAAGTAAATACAGAGGCTATATTTGTGTTTAGGTTTGTTTATTTGTAGGAGCTCCATAGCTTTCACTATCCCTGGGGACCTATCTAAAGAATCTGTGTACAACTGTACAACAAAGTCATATTATACAAGTTAATCCTGTTAGATTATATCAAATGGCTTTTCTTTTCTGGATCTGGTTTTGACAAGTAAATTGATCCCAAAAAACTGGTTAACTGATGTTAAAGATTGATTTGTGATACAATTTATTGTATTTTGTCTTTTTTTTAATTATAATTTATTTTGAGCTTGCAAACTCAAAGTTATAATTATATCTTATTATTTGGTTATCTGATTATTCTAGTGATGTTTTTTCTGGCCATGTGAATGTACCCATTATATTGTATTAATATGTTTGAAATATAGTGCCTCATAATATGTTAATATGTCTTCATGTGTTTTTTTTATGGACTCCAGTCTTAAATAAAGCGGTTGAATATAGCTTTCTATATCTTTCTCATTCTTGTTAACATTCATAACGGCATTAAGACAGTTATATTTCAGTTTATGCTTTATTTTATATACAAAAAGATGAATTAAAAACGCTTGGCCTGACTCACTGTTCCTCCTTGTTCCTCTTCTGCTGCTCATAGGACAGGAAACATTGCAGACGACCACAAAACTCAGACAATGAACACGAAACTTAACCTGGGCTTATACAACATTCTGAAATCTTGAATTGTCATGTACTAATCTAGTGTTTGTGTAATCGTTTTTGGATATAGGAAAAAATACATTTATCTGGCCCGACAGTTTTGAACTTCCTGATAACATCAAGAGAAGACAACCACGAAACACATCCTGTCCATCTTCATCCCTGTCGCACGATCAGGTAGAGTAGAGTCTCCACTGAAACAAGACTACACGTGTCCAATCTTAGTCTTTAATCTGATGTACATTTTACTTACAAAGGGTGCTTTTGTTTACACTTGGAACAACAGAACTGTACAGTGAATGTGACTGGTGTGTGTCCACAGATGGCCTGGTCTACAAAAAACAAACTGATGTCCGTCAGCGTCATCCTCCTCCTTTCCATCTCCTACTTTGTATATAACTCAGTTACAGTTGGTTTAAACTCTCCAGTTGGTTTAAACTCTCCAGCCACACCCCCCTGGTAAACTCTGCATCATGTCACCACACCTTGTTTGTTTTGTGATTTGTTTAATGCAGGGCACAATTTAATCAGTCAAAGAGGAAAAAACACCATTATTTTAATATCACGTTATCTGTTGATTTACTTGTGGCTTCAAGTGAGTAAATCCTTTTCAGAACTGTTTAAGACCCATGTCTCCTCTCCTCCAGGACGGCCCCTGCTCCATCAGGCCCTTGCGAGTGTCAGCCTGGTTCGGTGCAACTCAAAGATCACATTCCTAAGGAAGAGTTTGACAAAGTATTCCAACGGAGAAAAGAAGAGCTTGAGAAGCACAAGAAAAGGTGCAGGGGCATTGTTTGCATTGCAGCAGTTAACTTTATGTATTGTTTTTATGAAGAGTTTATTTTTTTTACCGGACATGCACTTGCAACAACTGCCCTGGGTGGATTTGTTGAGCAATAACAAAACAAATATTGGTTTTCTACAGAACCCCTGGTGAACTGTCCACACTGCTGGTGGCTCCGCCCAACTCTCCTCTGCAGTATCCCATTCAAGGCTTTACTGTTCTACCTCTGAGGAGCACTCTGGTTCCAGGTACAGCCCACAGCGGACATCATTTTGTGAATTTGATGGAGTAAATGTGAGTTCATCTTTGTCACAGGTTTAGCAGTGTCTGCTGGAGAGAGGAGCAGCTACAAGGTTAGTCTGATTTATGGTGTTTATAGTACAAAATACAGATGTTACAAGTCAAGGATACTATTAACTCCTCTCCAACTCTGGAATCTTCCAGTTTGTACAAGGATTAAATCAGATCACACACCTTAAGATGTCTCTGGTCATATGTCACTTCCTGTGCCACTAGAGCGTCTCCGCCCCATTTGGGTGAAAACATTCAGATACAGTGTTAACAGATAAGCCAGAGATATAAATTGTTAGAATGTTATTGTTTTGCTCCAAAATACAACGAAATATTGATCCTGGAAACACAGCAGTCAAGGACAGAGAAGTTATTGAATATCTTTAATTAGATCCCAAGGGACGCGGTGTATAGTGTCAAACAAATTGCCTAAAGATTGAATAAGAGAGTTGTAAATGTCGGGAGACAACACCTCCTGTCACTGTGTGGCTTCATTTTGTTA
>NW_027315757.1:32875812-32993312 GCF_026437365.1 Eucyclogobius newberryi | reverse complement strand
CGCCCCCCTCACCAGTGAACATCCAGGGACGGGACATTGAGAGAGTGACTCATACAAGGACCTGGGTGTTCATCTGAACCACAAACTGGACTGGACTCATAACACAGACGCACTGTACAGGAAGAGCCAGAGTCGGACGCAATACTGACTTAACCATGTGTAATACTGACTTAACCATGTGTAATACTGACTTAACCATGTGTAATACTGACTTAACCATGTGCAATACTGACTTAACCATGTGCAATACCGTCATATTCCTGTGCAATTACTGTCGTACTCACAAGCAATAGTGTTACATTCATGTGCATATAACTGATGTAAATAGAGTGTTTATTTTCCCCATTATTATTTGTATTATCTTGTCTTACGCTAGCTGTTTTTTATTCAATTTTAATTTTAAGTTTAATTTTAATCGTTATTTATTTTCCCCCTCCATTCCTTATTAGGAAATGAGAGGTTTTGTCTATAGGAGTGTTTGTTTATAAGTAGGGCTGGGCAAGTTAACGCGTTATTATCGCGTTAACTCACTTATTTAACGCGATCAATTATTTTAACGCGCATTAACGCAGGTCGGATTCCCCTGGTCCGCACCAGTTCTAAAGCCTCGTACAAACCGCTGCGGCCGAATCGCGCCCGACGCAGAATTTGAGCGAGTGTACATTAGAAAGACAAACGAACCGGACGCGTGTTCTCGACGCGCTGGACTAAATACACTCGGCAGCAGACGTCCGAGTCGTCCTGCACATGCGCAGTGGAGGAGAGTCGTCCTGCACATGCGCAGTGGAGGAGAGTCGTCCTGCACATGCGCAGTGGAGGAGAGTCGTCCTGCACATGCTCAGTGGAGGAGAGTCGTCCTGCACATGCGCAGTGGAGGAGAGTCGTCCTGCACATGCGCAGTGGAGGAGAGTCGTCCTGCACATGCGCAGTGGAGGAGAGTCGTCCTGCACATGCTCAGTGGAGGAGAGTCGTCCTGCACATGCGCAGTGGAGGAGAGTCGTCCTGCACATGCGCAGTGGAGGAGAGTCGTCCTGCACATGCGCAGTGGAGGAGAGTCGTCCTGCACATGCTCAGTGGAGGAGAGTCGTCCTGCACATGCGCAGTGGAGGAGAGTCGTCCTGCACATGCGCAGTGGAGGAGAGTCGTCCTGCACATGCTCAGTGGAGGAGAGTCGTCCTGCACATGCGCAGTGGAGGAGAGTCGTCCTGCACATGCGCAGTGGAGGAGAGTCGTCCTGCACATGCGCAGTGGAGGAGAGTCGTCCTGCACATGCGCAGTGGAGGAGAGTCGTCCTGCACATGCTCAGTGGAGGAGAGTCGTCCTGCACATGCGCAGTGGAGGAGAGTCGTCCTGCACATGCGCAGTGGAGGAGAGTCGTCCTGCACATGCTCAGTGGAGGAGAGTCGTCCTGCACATGCGCAGTGGAGGAGAGTCGTCCTGCACATGCGCAGTGGAGGAGAGTCGTCCTGCACATGCGCAGTGGAGGAGAGTCGTCCTGCACATGCGCAGTGGAGGAGAGTCGTCCTGCACATGCTCAGTGGAGGAGAGTCGTCCTGCACATGCGCAGTGGAGGAGAGTCGTCCTGCACATGCGCAGTGGAGGAGAGTCGTCCTGCACATGCTCAGTGGAGGAGAGTCGTCCTGCACATGCGCAGTGGAGGAGAGTCGTCCTGCACATGCGCAGTGGAGGAGAGTCGTCCTGCACATGCTCAGTGGAGGAGAGTCGTCCTGCACATGCTCAGTGGAGGAGAGTCGTCCTGCACATGCGCAGTGGAGGAGAGTCGTCCTGCACATGCGCAGTGGAGGAGAGTCGTCCTGCACATGCTCAGTGGAGGAGAGTCGTCCTGCACATGCTCAGTGGAGGAGAGTCGTCCTGCACATGCGCAGTGGAGGAGAGTCGTCCTGCACATGCTCAGTGGAGGAGAGTCGTCCTGCACATGCGCAGTGGAGGAGAGTCGTCCTGCACATGCGCAGTGGAGGTGAGTCGTCCTGCACATGCGCAGTGGAGGAGAGTCGTCCTGCACATGCGCAGTGGAGGAGTTGTGCTGTGCTGCTTTTCTCGTGGTGTGAATGGAGTTTAATGTTGGACCATGGCTTTGGTTTATTAACTTTACAAAGTCAGCAGCTATAGGCGCCAGCCGAGGCAACCCGCCGGGGGCCCGCATGAGCATGTCCCGCCGGGGGCCCGCGTGAGCATGTCCCGCCGGGGGCCCGCGTGAGCATGTCCCGCCGGGGGCCCGCGTGAGCAGGTCCCGACGGGGTCCCGCGTGAGCAGGTCTTGACGGGCGCCGTAGCTGGGGAGATCCGCGAGAAGGCGCGCGTCATTATCAGCTGAAAACGTGAATAATCTGGTGCCTTAGCAACTGGCTTAGTGCAGAGGAGTAAAAAAACACCCAGTTTTAGGAATCTACAAACTTTTCTGGTTCTTTTCAAAGCCCTGGCAGTGGCAATAAGCTTTAGTTTTGTGTTTGACATTGTTTAAGTTAAAATGAACACAATGTATTTATTTGTATTGAACTGGTTAAGTGTTTGTTTGCACAACTCATGTTATGGAGCTTTAGAATGTACAAACTGTACTGAAGGGATTTCTGGTTTAGGGACATTTGGTACTAGACTGGTTCTGCTGCTCCTAGAATGTGTTTTGAGTGTCTAATGTTTCATGAGATTACAATGTTTCTGACGTTACCGCTGAAGTGGCCTGTTAATCTTTAATGATTGTGGCTCAGGATTTTGTGGCAAGTGAATACTTAATATTTTATTTAACTGCTACTGAATAAAAATGCTGATGCACTTTACACTTCTTTTGAATTAATTTTGAATTTTGCATGTAAAAATGCGATTAATCGTGATTAATCAGGGAAATAATGCATTTAATCGCGATTAAACATTTTAATTGTTGCCCAGCCCTATTTATAAGAGTTTTTGTTTATAAGAGTTCTTCTATTAAGAGTGTTTTTTAAACTTCCTATAAGTTATCTGTCCTTTTCCTCTGTATCTACTGCGTTGCAACAATGAGATTTCCACATGTGTGGACAATAATATCTTATCTGATCCTATCTTATTCTGAACAAGAGGTGTGATCATGTCAAAATATGAGGTGGAGTGAAGTAACTTGAGGGCGTGGTCTGGTGCATTCTGTGAATGGCCAGAATTGTAACTAACTAACTGTAAACTTCAAAACTAGTGCACTGGAGTCGTGTTAAACCAACCTGCATTGGGATAAATAGCACAAATTCTAAAATAATGAATACTGTCCAGTTTTACGTGGTTAAATTAGTCTCACATTCACGTAAATGGTGCAGCGCTATTATACACATTACACACTCTTAAAGGTCTTTTCTGGACACCTCCAGCGCTGGACTGCATGGTCTGGACCAGACTTGAATGTGAGAAACATCTATTTGGGAACTTATAAATATATCCATACTGTCGCCTTCCCACCACATCCCACCGAGCACTCTGGTGTTCACCCGCCCGTAACGGTGTGGTGCTGAGCACAGAACACACCAAAGTCCACACAGCGCACACATATCGCTGCCTGTAAACTCTCCACGCTGGGGGACAATCATCACCGGGGCTCAGAGGCCTGGCACTGGGACTAATGCGGGTCATCTCAGCAGTCTGGGGGTGTGTGCTTGGGGATCATCCGCTCTTGTGGCTCTGCTGCTGCCTGCTCTCGTTTATGGATCACAAGTCAAGTTTACGAGCAGAGATGTGTGCGCAGATTGTGGTGCATTCTGTCCTCAAAACCTGTATAATTTTACTTCCACTTCACAATTGTGTGCCATTTTGTGTTGGTCGTCCACACAAAAAATCCAGTACAATTTATTTGTTTGTGGTCATGGCGTGACAAAATTTGAACATGTTCCTGGGGTACGAAGGCAACTCACAATAGGAGAGGCGACGTGAGATGTTTAGTACATGTCGTCCTCTGTCATTGTATGTGGCAGTGTAAACAGAGTTAGTGGTTTCAGAAGTAATGCTGATTTCTCCTCTGTCTCTCAGACATCAATTCACAAGTCACCGTCACCATCAAGACCTTTCTGCGCTACAACAATCTCAAAGTCCTACTGAGCAGCATCCGCAGGTTTTACCCCAATATAACAGTGATCATTGCAGACGACAGCAAGAAACCAGAAAAGATAACAGGAGAGAACATCCAGCAGTATATCATGCCACCGGCTCAGGTAACACTCAAACTACATCCAGAAAGCATTTTTAACAGATTAGATCCATATTTGCTGTCCACATTGAATACCACAAAAAGCCCGTGCACATGATGGAGACCTTGTTTGACTGGGCAACGTGTGTTTCATTGTCTCATCGATGTGTGAGGAGGGCAGCAGCCTGGAAGGACCCACACCAGAAGTGAGCTCCCAATGGGCCATCCATTCATAACATTGAGGATTTTTTTTTATTTGATTTTATTCATTATTTTGATGATTGCCATTTTAATTAGGGTCACAAAGGCATGTAAAGAATTCCACTTTGCAACACCAGAGGGCATCTTTTGGGCACTTTTCTAAATTGCCATGAGGGGCCACTGGTACAGAGGAACTTCCTCACACATGTTTGCATATCTGGAGACGCTTCTAGACTATCAACTGTGTCCCTCATAAAAAACAGGTACAGAGTGCTTCCTTGAGGATGGGCTGAAACAGCGTGCTGCGATACTCACAGAGTTACGCACGGGTAGCCCCCGTTTATCTGCTCATCCGAGGAGAAGGAGAGAGACTTTTCTCTAGCCAAAGACTGCTGGAATCCATCAAAAAAACACTTTGGGCACATACCAGTCTATGAGGTACCACTGTAGCACTGTAGGAAGGTTAAACATGGATTTTGCATGATATGGGACCTTCAAGTTTTTATGCAAGTTTGATGCAGTTTGACTAATAAATTCAGGTCTTATCGCATTTCCAATATTGACTTTTAGATTAAACTCTTCCTAATATTGTTTTATACTCTTCAGTTTAACATTCATAGTTATACTCTATGTACAAACAATCATATATTTTTGCTTCCACATAATTGATACGGTCCGTGTATCACATTATTGTTGGGTGTGGATCCAGGTCATGTACTCCAAGTAGACCATTCCTGATCTGGGCCAATAGTATGTATTATATCAAGTGATGATGACTTCTCTTCTGTATGTATGTATCATCAGGGTTGGTTTGCCGGCAGAAACCTGGCTGTTTCCCAAGTCACTACAAAGTATTTTCTGTGGTCGGATGATGACTTTGTGTTCACCGAAAACACAAAGATAGAGAAGATGATAGAAGTCATGGAGGCTGTGCCTGAACTTGATGTGGTAATTAGTTTGAACTAATGCTGTGTAGTATTTGTAGAGATTCTATTACATGTTTCCTTTGTTTACTTAAGGTTGGTGGCTCAGTGCAAGGAAACCAGTTTTATTTTTCACTTGAGTATGATGAAGGAGATGAGGCTGAAGGAGGTTGTCTATACAGGAAGTCCTCTGGAAGATTTCATGCACTTCGTGGTTATCCACAATGCTTTTTGGCCAGTGGAGTGGTCAATTTCTTCCTGGCTCGTACTGACTCCATCCAGAAATCTAGATTTGACCCCCTCCTGAAGAGAGTTGCACACTCAGGTAAGCAAAAGCAACGGATGTCATGTGGCAATAGGGCTTAAAATGTTTGTATGTTTCCTAATTAAACAGTGAAATATTTCATTTTTGTGTCCACACTAGAATGGTTTATGGATGGACTGGGCTCCTTGATGGTGGCCTCCTGTAGTGACGTGTCTATTGGTCATCAGCCAAAGACGAATTCCAACGAGTATAAAAAGTTTCGGTATGATATGGATACAGCATTCAAATTCCAACTGCACTACTTCAAAAACAATCTGAAGTGTATAAAGTTTGGATGAACAGCTACCAGAGGCCCCTGGGAGCTTGAGGGTTCTTCAGTATCTTTGCTGTTCCTACACTGCACTTTTCTGGACCGAGATATCTGATGTTTTTCCTGGGAACTGCTCAAGTCATTCCTCCAGTTTGGGGGCCATTCCTCCAGTTTGGGGGCCATTCCTCCAGTTTGGGGGCCATTCCTCCAGTTTGGGGGTCATTCCTCCAGTTTGGGGGTCACTGCCCCAAGTGCTCCGTTCACTACGGGGACCACCGATACCTTCAGGCTCCAGACCTTCTCCAGCTCCTCTCTGAGGCCTTGGGATTTCTCTAGTCTCTCATGTTCCTTTTTCCGGATGTTTCCATCCCAACGTACTGCAATGTCCATCACCACGGCTTTCCTCTGACTCTTGTCGACCACCACTATGTCTTCTCCACCACTTTTGCAGATGTTTCTGTGCACTATGCCAGCCACCTGATTATGGCGCTCCATGTAGGCTGTCCCTACCAGCATCTCACACACAGCACGGCCTACACCTTGGGTCTTGTCTGGTGTGGTAGATCTGGGCCTATATATATATATGTGTTTGTTTTGTTAATTAATTTGTTCTATAATCAATAATCATTTTCAATGTATGTAGGGGGGTATTGCCCCTTCTAACTTCCATACACAAAGTTGTGTTCTTCTGTAAATAAATTGATCAAATACTTTTGCTTCGGCAAACTAACTTCAGCAAAACATCACCTGCCTAAATATCTGTCCATTTTAGAGGTGGGGCCATATGTGATTGAATCCCACGTCTTGGTTGTGCAGAGTGGCCCCACGGTTTTCTTCAATGGTGCCGGCCTCTGTGTCTGACTGACAATAGTATTTCAGCACCTTGGACAGTTCTTGAAGTTCTTAATGCTTTTACTCTCTCAGACCGACAGGAGGCAGTATTCCTGATGAGAGATATAAGCTATCCAAGTGTTGAACCTGATTCTTTATATCAGTGATACGGTTCATATATTCATTAAAACACACAACAATTAACATTTTCATTAAGAACACCTTTTGTATTATGTCCTTTCATCTCTATTACACATTATATAGGCTCATAGAATTTTCTCCAAAACACAGTACAGCCTATAAACTTGACTTCTATATAATATTAAATCACAAAGAAAATGTATGAAAATTCATCAATAGAGATGACTTCAGAATCTTTTACACATTGATGAAGTACAGTGAGGACCTGCAGGTGTCTGTGAAATATGAAAACTCACAGTAAATACTTTAAATGTCAACGCATTAATGCATTATTATCAGTAGGACAACAGAAAGTGCAGTTTGTGTTATTTTTATTGAAAAAATTAAATAAATTAGGGTTTAATTTAATTTTGAGTTAGAGAGTGACACAATTTATTGCTATTGTATCATCTTCTATTTGGGTCATTCTCACTTCAGAAGGTTTAAACCTAAAATGTAAGTATAAAATAAACGGGAAAGTATTGACTGCATTTTGTGATTAGGCCAACAGGTGTCAGCGCCACATTCACCAAGTAGAGAATAATCAGAGATGGATCAGTTATGTTTACTTGAGTACATTTTTCAAGAAATTACAAATCTTGCAGTAACTTTATGACTATACTTTTACTCTTTACTCTTTTTACTGAAGTAGCAGTACTCTTACTTGAGTAAAAGTGTTGGTTCCTCTCACTGTGAATAAAAAAGCTTTGTGTAGAAAATAATGACATGATTTGAACATTTGTGTTTCTTGCACCTCGGCTTCAGATATGATTTAAGGTGCGTTCACACTTGCATTCAACGCATCAAAAATGGGACTAAAGTAAAACTGAACCCAAAGATAAACCAGGACTAGATTAGGACTTGAAGAGGACCAAACCAAGTCTACATTAGGGATAAAATGGGCTCGATTTAGGACCAAATAACAAATAAGTGAGAACACAACACTTTGTTTTTCTCATTTGTGTGTCTCTACACAACACCTCTGAGAATAATGAGTTTATATTTAGTGTATAAACCTTTATTATTGTTGACCACTTCCCTGCTCACTGCCTGTAGGTTTGTCCCGTTAGTCCCCCCTGATTTACCATGACATCATCGGTCACCCCGGAAAGCAGACCACCTGATCTCACCCCCGGACCCTGTCAGGAAGTGAGGCAACAGCTTTGGAATGTCCCCCCCCCCGCCTAACCAACCCAGCTCGCGAGCTCCAAGACGAACAAGTGGGGCCCTCTTTCTCTCTCACGTCCCGTCCTCCCCCGGTCCTCTCCCATCCTCCACTGTCCCCTCCCCGTCCTCCCCCATCTCCTCCCCGTCCTCCCCCATCTCCTCCCCGTCCCCTCCCATCCTCCCCCTCCCTCCCCTCCCCCGTCCTCCCCGTAAGTGACGCTTCTATAAAGTCCTTGAAAAGCAAAAAGGGAAGTCACAGCGTTTTGAGACAGAAAAGTGGTGAGAGGAATGGAGAGGGGCACGTGGGTGAATATCATTAGGTGTCCCTGGCAAGTCTTTTGTCATGTAAAAAGTAATTCTCAACATTCAGTTTTAGGCTTATGTTCTTTGTCCATAAAAACCCGTTTCCCCATGTCTTGGCAATATAACCCAAAACATTATAATAGTAATAACAATAATCATATTACAAATTCAACTGTTGGCTAAGGCTTATTAAATTAGAAGATGAAGGAGGTTCCACATTTGGCATAACCTTTTGTCTCGTTTCATTTCTGGTGTTTTTACTTAAAACATCTTGAAAGACATAGATTACTATGAGCTGTATCGCCTCTCCACAGATCTGATTTATAACTTGGCCTAGTGGCCACGATTTGTCTCCATAGAAATTCTATACCATAGCCTTCTGTGGATCATTCCAGGGAAAGTAATAGCATTTTCTTTGAGAACAGAGGTTACATACTTCACCTTTAAAGGTCCAGCCTGTCGTCACCATGGCAGTGGACAATTGTATACTAAAATCAAACTATTATATTTAGGCTATAATCGTTTATTTAAAAAGTTTCATAAGCATATTCAGAACTTCAAACATGTTACTTTTTATTTTAATGTCCAACAACGTCAAGTCCATGGCAGTGGATGTGTTGAGTTTAACATAGATCTATCAGGAGGTAGTAGGTTACACTTTATTGTCAGAAGTACATGTCTTTATGCACAGTGTAGTGTCTATACGTCATAAGGAGTTCAATATTGAAATATAAATAATAAATATAAATAAGATTGCATGAACACAACACTTACCTGTACTTTCCTACCCTCAATGTACAAAATAGTGCAGAGACAAATGGGGTTCTAAAAAGCACATATAAAATTTCACATAGAGAACACAAGATTGTAGTGTAATTGTCTCTGGTGACTGGAGCATTTGAACTTGTCTTCATTTATTCCCTTTTGTCAGTCATCTGATAAAAGGGAACCATGTAAACATAAAGGCAAGGCCATATATGACCAAATCAACCATCCTGGGGAAACATTTGTCAAACCCACAATTTTAGTGCTATTGGCTTCAACTTTGAAAAGACACAACAGATGACACTGTCTGTCTGAAAATCCCCTGGGATGATAAAGGGTTAATTAAACTACACTGAACATATGACATGAAAAGGATAATAATGACATGGAAGTCTAGGGTCTAATGGTTTTCAACCATAATCACAAATATCCAACGAGAACCTGTCCATCCTCATATTTGTGATTGAAATGATGTCAGAAAAAAACTAAACTAATTTAAATTTGATAAAGTAAGAACCAATTTTGCACCAAACAGTGTGTGGATTTTTAAGAACAATGGATATTGTACGGTCTTAATTGTTTTGACTAGAATTCTGTGCCTTTAGTGCTGAGTCTCGATCTCTACCACAGTCCAGTCTCCAGGAGGAGAGCTCCCATGAGTGTCTGGGGAGTAGCTGCTCACTGAGGTGACTGTAGCTGTGGGGGGGCTGAACTGTGGCCACATGGTGCTCTCCAGGGGGCTGAGACTGCCACCACTGCCCTCAGGAAGGAGCAGGAGAGAACTCCCATCTTCAGACAACATGAGTGTTTGGTTGATGAGCTGCTGAACCATGTCCATATTCATGTTCCACTCAAGCTCCTGCATATGCACTGGATACACGTGGTTTTGAGAGCCATATTCACTGTGGTTATGGCCATTGAGCACAACTTCCTTCTGCATGTTCATGTCGTTCTCTTCCTCCTCATCACTGGTCTCCATGGCTTCATAGATGGTGCACAGACCTGAGGAAGGGGAAAGCATGAGTCCAGTGGGGCTCCTCCTGAGCTGCTGTTGCTGCTGCAGGTGTTTCTGATGCATGCGGTACTGCAGCTCTAGCTCCAGCTGCCACTGCAGCCTGTGCCTGTGCTGCAGCTGGAGCAGCTCCTGCCTCTGCTCCTCCAGCTGCTTCTGCTGCTCCAGCCTTTGTGCCTCCTCCTCCAGCCAATGAGTCTTCAGCCGCTCGAGCTCCTTACACTGCTGCAGCTCCAGCAGCTTCTCTTGGTGCTTCTCCAGCCTGTGGAACTGCTCCCCTACAACAGGAGCGTCCATACATGATTCTATCAGAGGTCCAAAATATTCAGCCAGAGCAGGGTCAATTGGCCTCCTGTTGCCAGGTACAAGAGCCATATAGTGGCCATTGGCTATGAGCAAACTTGCATTGTGGTTCTGATTCTGATGATTCTTCTGGCGCTGTAGGGCATCTTCATCTTCATCCTCCTCATCAGACATCTCATTACCTGTCAGACAGTTAAGATCACTTGGTTGCATCCATGAGATGCATGCATAAAACCCACAGGTAAGACAACGATAGGACCAAAGGGGTTCAGAAAACACCAGACATACAGAAGGCACAACTCAAAAAGGACTGTAAAAGGTGAGGACATCTGCGCATCTATGAACAATGTTCTACCAAGTAACAAAAGCCAACTTTGAAATAATAACTGTTAACATCTTAAAAGTGTGCATTTGGTTTCATATTAATGTCACAATCTTCTACAGGCTTGTAGAACAATATTCCTTTGGCAATATGAACGGTAATCAATGGTGTCCTAAAAGATGTGGAAAAGAGACAAATGTTGACTGGAGACTATTGGAGACTGGGAGGTTCATTCCAGGGGTTTGTTCAGCAGGCTTGGGGATGTTACAGAACAAGAGCAGGAAAGGCACAGTGTAAATGTCTTATTGAACTTTAATAGTCACATTTATATATGTGGAAAGGCAACAGCTCAGGGTCTGTGAAGAGGAGCAACACAGGTGTAGCAAATGTACAGTGTGGGTGGAGTTGGTTCATGGACATGCCAAACTTCAGGACACCATCTGAAATATGGGTTTAATTTGAGCAAAATTCCATTTCGGTGCGCCACCATTGGACAATGTTACATCACTTCCTGTTACCGGTTATTCCCGTATCGGAGTTAGGGGAAGTCAAGCGGTGCACAGATACGTTCACTGTTATAAAAGACACATTGTATGGTCCATAAGGAAATAAGAAACAGGAACAGAATGCATTGCAATGATGTTTTAATGGAATTTTGAAATATATTGAAGCCTAACGTGAACCGTCTTTTATGAACATATCTAGAGTAATTTTCAACCCATCAGCTATTACACTGTCTTTGTTAGTGAAACATGCAATATACTGTTGAAATAGTAAACCAAGCGTCCACTATGATTCAGTTAGTAAAGGTTGAGTTTTTGAGACAGTGAAACGTCTCGAGAACAAAGCATCAGCTGAAGGAGATATAATCATAAACACATGAAACCAAATGCCTGTATCACATACTGTACTGACTGAGCCATATATACCTTAGCAACGTAGGCGAAGAGCAAAAAACTCTTGAAGCACACATCAAACATTTAACAAACTGCCATCTATTGCTCCCACAACTATTTTGATAAAGGCGTAAGAGCTTTAATAACTAGCCTTTATTGAAAGCTAAAACTTCATGGAGGAGTGTGTGGTGTGGTCACTATGGTGCTGTTGAATATGGAGTGTTTACACAGGGGAGGGAAGACTGGGCTCAACAAAGGAATATAAAACAAAAAGTAAAATACAAAACAAAGATGACATTTGATTGGTCAAAACAATAGGATAAATACACACTGAGTCCATTTTATTCCATATGTTGTTTTTTCTTTTACGGTTTAGTCACTACAGACCATTCAGTCAATGCCCCTTCTGGGGTTTCAGAATATGCAGTGTTACTTTAAAAGAACATTCTATTAGAAAAGGGTAGTAGCTATTTTACCAAGGTTCAAGCCATACTCGTAACCATAAGCACAGTATGAAAGAGGGAGGCTTTCATTTCAACATTGCTACAGTCATTTTTCCCATCTTCAGTTTCTTGTTCATTTTTTAAAATCTCTTCCTACAATTTGTTCTCCTTTTTTTCTTCTACACTTTCTATCCCAATTGGAGAGAACATGAACAGGTGCGGGGTGGGGTTGTGGGGAAAAGGTGCATTCCAGGGGCGAACGTTGGGAACTTATACATTACCTTCCAGAAAACTATCAGTTTTATCACATATAGTAGAGTAGTATGGCGGCTGGTTCTCATCGGAGTCACCTGAGTCCACGAGGTGTCCAGGCTCCCTTGGCTCAGCATCATGCAGAAGGTCTGCTCCCATCTTGACGCCCATCATGTAGTGGTCCTCATCCAGATCGGAGAGGTCCCCTGAGTGGCCCCTTGAGTGGCCCAGGGGCAGAAGGTCGACTGGTTGGCCCAGCAGGTCCTCTGCCGCTGCACCTGTTGATGGCAGCGTCAGCTCCTTTATGAGAGATGGATCCTTGGCTTCCTCAGAGAGTTGCTCCTCATTCTCCAGAGAGAAGATCCCAGGACTTTTCCCGCAGCTCTCAGCCATAGAGTGGGCATTAGAGTTGGAATTGGTGCAATCAAATCCATAAGATGCCACAGAGTTGGCTGATTGAGGTGTAGCCCCGCCTCCATCTTCCTCAGCCTCGACAGATGCTGCTTGCACGACCTCCTCATCCTCATTGAAAGCTGGTAGGTTAGATGTGGGAGTTGGGCTGTCGAACCCAGCACTCTCCATTGTCATTGGTTCATCTGGGTCATTTATCTGCATTTCGCCCTCAGTGTCACTGGCCTCGTCTCCTGATGTGGATGCAGAAGAGGGGGCTGAAGCAGGTGCTGTCGGAGGTCCTGTTCCCAGCACCTCATCTGCAGGCAGTGTCTCTGCCTCTTCTTCCTCTCTGTCCACTTTTTCCATGTGAATACCCAAGTCCTGTTCTAAGTCAGGCTGAACCTGAGCAGGCACTGGGGTCTGCTGTTTGTCAGAGCGAGACTCAATTCCTGAGCTGCTGTCATATTCACACAGATCTTCTGGGGTACTGGTCTCACTGCCACCGAGGCGGACAGGGACATCTGCAGCAGGAGCCGAGAGGTCAACATCCCTCGAGGCCGACATGTGGCTGAGGTGGTCATCCTCGGACTGAGCAGCAAAGGTTGGAACTGATCCGTCAAAACAGGTCAGTGCGGGAGACTGAGTGGGTGTTTCGGAGTCTGCTGCACCATGATCAGTCATAGGGCTAGCAGAAGAAACTGCAACAGGTTGAGCCCAAGTATCTGAGAAGGGGTTTGTCTGTTCCCATGATGGAGCGGGTGGGGTGTTTTTTTGAAGGCCACACTGATTGAGGTTGTCTAATCTTTCATCCTCATTAAAATCTTCCTCAACATTTTCTAACCCCTCAGTCTTTCCTTCACTATTCATCTCAACATCTTCATCATCTTCCTCATGGTCCTGATTTGAGAAGACCTTTTGATGCTCATCAACTTTCTCTGAGCTCAGGTCCATATCATCCACACGTTCCTCTTCTTCATCTTCGTCTTCTTCCTCATTGGCAAGGGTCTCTACATTGGGAGAGCCTGTGAGGTTTGCATCCCCCTCTGAGCCCCTTAGGCTAGAGTCCACAAGGGCATCAGAGCTTTGTGTACCCTCCAAGATGGCGGTGTGTAGCGTGCTGCTCAGGTCAGAGACACCCTGCTGTCGACTGCTAGTGCAGCTGCTCATATCCTCAGAGTCCATCCCAGATAAAAGGTCATCGCCATGCCAACCCAAAGAGCCTCCAAAAGCCGATGACTTGACCTGCTCCTCTGATGGCTGTGATGAACTCATGTCTGTGATCATGGATGACGGCTGATAACAAAACAATTTCTGCTCCTCATCTTCATCCTCCTCATCTTCATCATCTTCGTTAATCTCTTCCTCTGCCTTTTCTACTGCCTCCTCCTTCTCATGAGGGGACATGAAGTTCCCTGAGGCAAAGGCATCAAAGTGAGAGGTAGCAGAAACGGTTTGGGGCTCTGCCATCACAGTGGAAGTCGCACCAAATGGGGCAGAGGAGACCAACACATTCCCCTTCTCATTTGGCTCCTCCTCTTTATCTTGGTCTTTGTATTCCACATCTTTGTGTTTGTTGTGGAAGTTCATCTGGTCAGAATCGAAGTCCAAGAGAGATGCATTTGAGGCTTCCATAGCAGGGGATACCGGTCCAGTTGGTGAACAAGGAGGAGACATGACAGTGGTCCCCAGAGAGTTCACAGAGTCATTGGTCTGGAGCTCATGGAGTTCAGGACTAGGTTCTCTGATCGGTTCTGGGGTGGGCTCACTGATCGGTTCTGGGGTGGGCTCTCTGATCGGTTCTGGGGTGGGCTCTCTGATCGGTTCTGGGGTGGGCTCTCTGATCGGTTCTGGGGTGGGCTCTCTGATCGGTTCTGGGGCAAGCTCTCTGATCGGTTCTGGGGCGGGTTCTCTGATCGGTTCTGGGGCGGGTTCTCTGATCGGTTCTGGGGTGTGCTCTCTGATCGGTTCTGGGGCGGGTTCTCTGATCGGTTCTGGGGCGGGTTCTCTGATCGGTTCTGGGGCGGGTTCTCTGATCGGTTCTGGGGTGGGCTCTCTGATCGGTTCTGGGGCGGGTTCTCTGATCGGTTCTGGGGCGGGTTCTCTGATCGGTTCTGGGGCGGGTTCTCTGATCGGTTCTGGGGCGGGCTCTCTGATCGGTTCTGAAAGTGATTCCATGATGGCCTCTGGCTGGTTCAGCATAGCCTCCTCAGGAGATGCTTGCTCCTCTGGTTTTTCAATGACGGAAGCGGCAGCGACTATTGCTGCAGCAGTGGCGACACCAACAGCTACGTCCTTGTCAGCCTCATTAGCTTTGGGACCACGCTTCACTGGAGTAGGAGTACTGCTACCTACTGTTTTTTTAGGGCTTGTGGTCCTTGTGGCTCCTGTTTTAGGGGCTTTAGATGCATCCTTAGAGGGCGTGGCTTTGCTTTCAGGTTTGGAGCGGATTGGCGTCTTTGTATCTGAAGCCTTACTGGTGGTGGACTTTTTGGGGGCTGTATCTGTTTTAGCCGTTGATTTTGGTGCATCTGGTTTAGCTGACTTTGCCGCAGAAGTAGTGCGCGCAAGAGAAGACTGTACAGGTTTTTTGGCTGATGATGGGGTTGGTTTGGTGACATCTGTATGAGAAAACAGACGAGAAAACACTTAATTACATGGAATAAAAAGGAAGCATACTATGACTGCCATTTGTTTTTAATTTGTGACAGTTTTCTTAACCTGTTACCATCCGCCTATTTCGCCCTTTGCACAATGGTTGGACAGACCCAAATGGCATTGCTTATGAAAAGAGGATCTTACAGCCCACATGTGAGTGTGATGCATCATTAGAAAGCTTAGGCCTTCTAGTTTCTGCAGATGTGCAGATGAACACTGTCAGGGCAGCAGCAGCAGCAGCAGCAGCAGCAGCAGCAGCAGCAGCAGCAGCAGCAGCAGCAGCAGCAGCAGCAGCAGCAGCAGCAGCAGCAGCAGCAGCAGCAGCAGCAGCAGCAGCAGCAGCAGCATGAGCAGCAGCATGAGCAGCAGCAGCATGAACAGCAGCATGAGCAGCATGAGCAGCATGAGCAGCATGAGCAGCAGACTCACACTACAGAAGCCCAAACATACCTAATACTAGAGCTGGGTTTCAATTTCAAATTTCAAGAATCTATTTGATTCCGATTTTTACGTTTCAAAATCGATTTTTTCAGATCCCATCCGATTTGCTCCGATTTCGATCTGATTTCCGATTCACTTCATGACTGAAGCAACATATTAAAACTATATTATATCAATATTAAACAGCAAATCTTACAAGTATTGGTAGTTACTGATGGAAGACTGATAAAAAGGTTAAGGGTCAATCTACCTTCAAGACAGATAATCCAGGAGTCCTGAATTATCTTTCTTGAAGGTAGATTGAAGTTCACTGAGGGAAATGTAGAAAAAAGAAAAGAAAAAAAAAAGAAACGATCTTTGGACGTACGAATCGATAATCGGTCATTAATATGCGAATCGATTAAAAATCGGAAAATCGATTATTTCAACCCAGCTCTACCAAATACATCCTTTTTTTAGTCTCGCCTGAATATTGTCAATTTGTAAAGGTCCTGAGCAAGACCAGGGTTCAGAATAAGCGGTATCGCAAAATGCGACGCAATTTCTCTCAAATGCGATGCGTTCGTCAGAAAAAAGTGTTTTTGTATCGCAGCTTTTGCAATACAAAAATGTGTGTTCAATTGTGTAACCAAAGCGCCTAAAAGTCCTGATCACTCGTCAATCGATCGTCAATAACGGCCTGACACATGTAGGACGCTGTGTTGACATGACGAGTCCCGCTGCTGCCTCAGATCACGAGTCTGAAAGTGGGAGGAGCCACGTGCGGTAAAGTTTGCGTTACAAATTCGGATTTCCGAGGTCAATAGCTCCTAAACGCAAAAGTCTTTGCAGATCAAACACTGCCAAAATACTCATATTTACACTGCCAAGTGACACAACCTCGTTTTAAAAAATCTGATGCGTATTTTGGGCTCAACGAATCACACGGTTCCGAATGTGCAGCCGGAGCCGAGACGAGTGCTTAGGGACCATCATCAAATGTGCAGCTGGAGCCAATACGAGAGAACTTAGGGACTGTCATCAAATAGCAAAACGAAAAATGGAATGGAACGTCAAATAGAGCGGTACAATTTGAATAACACATCAAATACACCATGATGGAAACACCACAGCAACCTTTATTTTTCCATCAGAAGCTTAATGCTCCTGCAAATAGTCATTCGATTGATGATGATATGGAAGAAAGTTGTAAATAAGGCCATCTGTCTGTGTTGATTAATTTGTTCAACAACTAATTTTATTTGCAAGTTTTCTGTTTTATTTAAAAAAAAAAAAGTGTTTAAAAAGTTAATTTGTTAAGAGTTTTTTTTTTTTTAAATAGAATGTTTACAAATACATTTTAAATAAATGATCGTGTTATATCAATGGAAAATATTGATTGTTAGTCATTTTCGTGTTTTGCTATGCAATTATCAAATTGCTATACAAATTTGAAAAAATGAACGGATTGTTTAGCAGCGCCGCTATACAAGTGAAATCCTTAATCTGAGCCCTGAAGACATACTTCATTGTGTGCTTATGCAATTCACTGTACATGCTGTTTATCTTGACAACAACTGTGTCAAGTTTCAGATCTCTAGGAACAGGCATTTGAACAGGTTAAGTAACTAAGGAGTTTTATTACCTTTTTTCACAGCGGTTGTGGTCTTGGATGCTTGTAATGATGAAGATTTGCCAGCAGAGGGGGTTGTTGGTTTAGCGGTAGCTGGCTTTGATGCAGTAGCAGAGGGTTTAGGGGTGGCAGGCTTAGGTGCAGCTGCTGAGCTCTTGGTTGTGCTGCTACTGGGAGGACGAGCGGTGGATGTGGCAGAGGGTGGCCTAAAAGAACACAATAAGTCAAAATCCATTTAATTAGTAGGTCCTTAAAAATTCAAAAGCCTTGAATTGTCTGGGTGCACAGTGGCAAAGGCGGTTTGCGCTCTTGCCTCCCAAGAAGGAGATCGTGGGTTCGACGGACCAGACCAACATCACATGATCTCTCTGGGTGGAGTTTGCATGTTCTCCCCGTGTTACCGTGGGTTCTCTCCGGGTTCTCCGGCTTCTTCCCACCGTCCAAAGACATGCATGTGTTAGCCAAAATTGGTGACTCTAAATTGGCCCTAGTGAATGAATGTGAGCGTGAACTGTCTGTAATGTCAATGTCTCTGTGTTGACCCTGCGACAAGTTGGCCACTGTCCAGGATGTACCCCGCCTAAGGCCCGAAGTCACTGGGATAGGCTCCAGTCACCCGCGACCCCGAAAGGGAACAAGCGGTAGAAAATGGATGGATGGATGAATTCTCTTAAATTGACTAAGTCTGCTCAAAAGGAGGTAAAGTTAGTTCAAGCAAGAACCATTTTTGTAACATGTCTGAACAAAGTAGGCTACATTGAATAGTCCTTACTTGTATGCAATCTCTGGGGTGCCACACGAACTGCTTCTAAATAAAGAATCGAGTTCATGTCGGCAGAACAAGAACATGCAACAGGGGGAGATGGAGGGAATGAGGCTGAACATGTTCATCTTTAATACAGTGAGGAGAACAAAAATCACTCATTCTAACTGCCCAAGTTGGAGCTATGGGCTGTGTACCCGCTGTGTTACTAGAGGCTTTTTTGTGTCGTACTGCTCCTATATTGAGAAGGACAGCAAGATATCTTTGAGAACATGACTTGAAAAAGAAAGTAATGATGGTATTGAAAGACACCTATACGAAAATTACCACACGCACAATGCCATCCTACAACAAGTAGAATTAGCTAAATGAAACGACATTACACCTTACAAAGTTTGAAGTGCGATATATTGCTACATCAAAATACCACAATATCCAATAATATTGAAACTACTTTATACTACTGACACAAAAACACTAAAGCCGCAGAATAACAGTAAATTCTTTTTTGAAAAATGTAAGTTGTAAAAAAAAATGTATATTTTTAAAAGCTGAATGAAACACTTTAGCTCTCTAAAGCTCAAATGATCCACATAAAAGTATAAAAAACATTCCCCACTAATGGAGAGAAAAAGTACACACAATAAAAATTGAGCCCCCAAAAATGATTTGAACAGTAAGTATAAAATAAAGTAATTATTGCGACAGGCCTAACTATATATCAGTACGTTCATGTTGGAAGAGTAACGTGACAAACATAGCACTGTCAAAAATGGTTACTGTTTTAAATTTGCACCTTCTCTCAAAATATTTCAGCTTGTAATTTTATTTTATGTTCATTATGAGTATTAAAGAAAGTGGGGCATAGTTATGGCAAGTTCAGTGGATTCAAAAGAAGAGAAAAAAGATAAATGTAAATGTAACACGGGTTGGTAGCCCAGAAATCTATTAGAGCTGAAAAATGAAATGCTTGTAGTAGTTGTGGCCACAGGAAAACTGATGCAGAGCTAAAAGAGTCGTTCTCCAGGGTTACGGGGCCTTATAGTTCAGACACATTTACCGTAATTGTGCCGGTGCTTCTTTGTCACACAAAGACTTAAACTAGGATTTGAATAATTAGATGCACAATGAGAAATGGGACATGAGTAAGCAAGAGCTGAGCATGCAAATGTTGCCTGCAGCCATGGCGACAGACGATGCTCTCAAGAGGAGTCGCTCATTAAAGATGAGTTAATTAAGCACAAATAATACAAGTGCTGTAATCCTGCTGAGTGTATCACTTTGATGGAGGAATGCCATTTGATTGGTTTAAATGGGCTTGCTTATATTTTGCTCACAGATTTCTATCTAATTCCATTTGAGTGGATGACTCTGATATATGTGTGACCCTTATTCCTTTTGCCTCACTTACTCACTGCACTTAGTCCATTTGGTAATTAGGTCTGCAGCTGCATAGCGCAGAAATCACAGCAAAGAAGGAGAACTGCATCATGCACTGACCAGCCACACCCACAACAGTAAGGAAGATTAACAGCCTCATTCATGCTCATTGCACATCATTACATCAGCTGCAATTAGTTGGATCATGATTCTGCCCAAATTCAATTTAGAGCCATAAAAATGTATCATCCCTGTGGGACCATCAATGAGATCAGAGCATGACTAATGTGAGAACAGGAAGGTGGGTGTGATATATTATGCTCTGAAGGCTGGGCAGGTTGTTGGTCTTTGTCAAATATTCATTTTACTATGTACACACTGTCACACTATTGAATGTGCAAGAATGCAGGAATTGTCTACACTACAGAATGGTGAAAATATTTGTTTTCAAGATAAAAGGTATTGCACCCTGTGACGAGCTGGTGCACCCTGCCTAAGGCCCAAAGTAACAGGGATAGGTTCCAGGGGAACAAGCGGTGTTGCTCTGAAATGTAGGCTTGGGTTGGTTAGTCGAGGGGGGAAATACCAATGTAACAAACAAAGGAGGTATATGGTGATATTTATGCACAATTTTGTTTAATTTGACACCTTTATGCAATACAGGTATCGTACTATCAAGGAGGAAAAATCCTGTAAATGTAAAATGGCATTAGGAAGACTCCTGCATTCTCTGTAGCTCTGTAAAAAGCCCCAAAGCCTGTTCTCTGTAACACTAGATTTAGTACAAAACATACAGTCCATGTGAGAGAAGCAGCGATGAAGCTGAGCAAGGACACATGATTTATTCAACTCCACTGGCAGCGTTCTTATTGGACGTCAGAGTGCTGCATTCACAGACAGCAGGGCTAAAACACTCCTGTACATCACGTCCTTTAGAGTAACATGTCTGCTAATGATGACGCGACATATTGAACACAGAACATAATGTTATTATCACATAAAGGGACATCTCTTCTATGGAGCAGCCTGAGGTCACCTTTAAAAGGGATAAATATTTGATTAAAGGACTATTTAAAATAATATTTAATACATGAATTCACAATGCTTTATGATGAGGTTTTTTTTACAAGATTTAATAGATTTATTTGCAAATCTAATCAAACATATTTTTAAAAGATGATTTGAAAAACAAGTAAAGAAATACTTTTATGAAAAGAGTCTTAAAAATACTATTTAATGAATCAACAAAAGCTTTTATTAAAACAGTTTTTAAAACACAATTCATAACATGAATTTGTAAAAACCTTTACTTTTAATTTACAAATCCTTTTGAATAAAAAATTGCAATTTGTATTAGTATTTGTGATTCATCTATCTCACCAATAAATGTAGTAAAAACGCTTTTGATATAAAAACATTGTTAAGTTATGTATTAAATCATCTTTTTAAAGTCTCTTTTAATGAAAGTTTTACTCGTGGCCCTCAGGGTCCTCCAGGCATCTGCCCTTTTGAAATCTGTGTTTGAATATATTTATTTTTCATGTTGAAGCAATCTCAGCAATGCAGTGTATTTAAATTAATCCACACATTGAGTACTCAGTATAAGAATGACTTACAACAAGAGGCCCATGGCCGTTATAGTTATAAAGCTATAAAGCTAATCTAATTTTGCTAAAACCTGTGGCTGAATAGGAGACGCAAGACATTATTCTGTTAAAGCCCTAAATCAGATTAATGTCACTTAGCCAACACATATTTACTACAGACCTTTACTTCCCTGACTGGAAGTTGCTGCTGATCGACCGTAATCTATGAGGTTCTAGATGAGTAAAGTGAAAACACAGATGCAAAGGCAGCTGGCTAAGCAAAGAGAATGAAGTAAAAGTGAAATCTGAAGGGGATCGCTCTGGACTTCACATGACTAAATAAAATACAACTTCAGCACATTCTAGAATACTGCAGTTGTCAATTTAATAAACTTGCCATTGTTTATGTTGACCACATAAGGTGTCAAGTGTATAAATCATTACATTCACGTAAGACCCATCCTACCCCAAATACTGGAAAAAGACTTTCTGGAAAAAGACTTTCAACAAGAGCACACTCTCCAAAGCTAATTCTTGAGTAAAAACTTAATAAAGATCACAATTATCTAGTAAAGGCCTTAAAACAATAGCTCTGTACATGTCTTGAGTAAGGTCCTTTAATGAGCATCAGCCATTGTTAAGGCTGTAATCTGAGTATAATCTCCACGGTAACAGGTGCAGGAGAGTGGGAGGGGCTTGTGTTTGGTAGCACGGAAATATTTATCTTTTTAAAGGATTTTTTTTTAGAGACAGGACAGCTGAGCATGAACTAGTGATGAGAGAGAGGCGAGGACATGCAGTAGTAAGAGTTTTGTTTATAAGAGTTCTTCTATTAAGAGTGTTTTTTAGACTTCCTATAATAATAATAATAATAATAACTTTTATTTATATAGCGCTTTTCAGTGACCCAAAGACGCTGAACATAATAAATAAGTTATCTGTCCTTTTCCTCTGCATCTAACTGCGTTGCAACAATGGAATTTCCCCATGTGTGGACAATAAAGGAATATCTTGAAACATTTGTAGACACAACTTTCACATTTAGAGCAACGAGCCGCTGTAGTTTAAAGACAAGCTCTTACTAAATAGAAACAGTGGCTCACACAAGAGCATAATATTTCCTGTGGTTAATTTAAATATATATATATATGTTTCTAGTTACTAATAAGCGAAACAATTGTGTTTCCCCCTCTGAATGTCAGTGAGAAAAATGCTCATTTCCACAGTAATGCCACACTTACCTGGTTGCCTTGGAGACAGGGGTCTTATCGGGTTTGGGAGAGGCAGTGGAGCTGGGCTTTGTGGCAGTGGAAGTGACTGGTTTGGAGCCTACAGAACAAAAGAGAGTTCAGATGAATACACATAAAGATCATTTGAGCATATAAACACATGGACTAAGAATAATTCTATACAGCTATATAGGTCAGTACATTTCTGGTACATCAGTGGGATCTAGGCCAGCTGCATCTAGAGTTGAAATATTCACTCTGGCTTGACTAATATCAGCGATAAAACCATCCTAGATGCATCTGTCTTAGAAGCAATGCCAAAAAACATGCTCATTATATGATTGGGCATTACCAAAATCAATACAATTGAAATTGACTGGAACAGTGAAAAAAGGCTCATGCTCCAGTAACTCTGGGTATTTCCTCAGCCTACTGTTTGTTTGTATTAAGATTAAAAAAATTAACAGTCTATTTATATTTTTGTGATATGCTTCTACATTTCTGTTGATTTCTATAAAATTGTCTGATCATCTTTGTGAAAATTGCCCACCCTTTAATATAATACGCTCTTCACATGTGTACAAAACTACTGAAATATAGAATTGTATCCAAAATAATAAATACCACATATAATAATTAGAGGGTGTATTTCAATGATTAAAAAATCACTACACTTTTTACAATTGGGCCTTTTGTTGTGGTGCTTTTGTCATGTGAGTGTATTAGAGCTTTCCTAACAAAGAGCTCTTTACTATATGCAAATTTGAAAAAGATTTGTAACCTTGTCAGCATCACACAGCCCTGATGAACATATTCTGCACATGTGACCTTTGAACAAACCTGCAGGCTTCTTCGCAGCAGCTGTAGTGGAACTGGTTTTGACTCCGTTTGCTGAAGCAGTGGCTGTCTTCTTGGCTGTGGTTGTTGTCCTAGCTCCGTTTGTGAGAGGCGAGGCCGCTGGGGTCTTCTTTTCAGCCGTTTTCACGGTGCTCTTGGGTGTCGGGGTGGTCCCTGTTGCCTTCTTTGGTGCTGTTCTGTCTGAAGCCAGGGAGGTTTTCTTAGGCACGCCGTTGGTTTGGGTCTTGGAGACCCCATTGGAGAGACGGCCAGGGGTCTTTGAAGCAGTGGTCGTCTTGCTTGGAGTGGTTCCTGGTTTTGTTTTAGTATTCTTATTAGGAGTCTTGGATTTGGAATCTCCTGAAGGCTTGCCGCTCGTTTTAGTAGTGGGAGTTTCTTTAGATAATTCTGGATCAATTTGAGATTGCTGGACCGCCTCGCCTTCATCCGGACCGGCCGCCTGGTTCGGCTCCTGTCCTGGGGCTGCGATTCCTTCATCGACAGGATTGGCTTCTAGCGTTTCCATTGGCTCCAGTGCTGCCGTGGCAACCCCATCCGGCTTCATCTCCCCTAAAGTTGCCTAGTTGGGCTAGTGGTCTTTATGGAGGGGCCACAGGTCTAGAGGCTGTCTGGAGGCAGCGAGGTCTGGTCTGAAGAGACATAAAATGGTACAAGTACAGAAGTTAGCAGCAAGACCAGGCATGAAAGGCTTGTCTCTGCACCAATCAGCAGAGAGAAAGACAGGAATGTTGAGAGATAAAGAAGCAGGTTTAAGCATCAGAAACTCACTCAGAACCCAAAAGTGACAAGCCAAGATATGGCTAACGGCTGATTAGAAAGGGTGCATTTACGCCATTATGTCTAAATTGTGAAGTAAACGTTTCATTTTTAACATTCAACAATGTGATTTAGGCTACCTAGGAATGTATTTCAAATCATTAATTTTCTTTTTTTATACCAGAAAACATACAAGATATAATATTCCTACAGGTTATCTGCCACACTGAAGTGCAAATGAAAACACACCAGTGAATTTTAGGTTTAAAGACCATATGATTCTTATCACAAGCAGCCCAACACACAGATTCATTTGTCTTATCCCAATATAAACATTCCATTACAAACACCACTTTGTTTTGCAGCTACAGATATTGACATTACTGGACAGTTATTGCTCTAAACATGAGTAAAACCCGTAAACTTATCAGGACGATGTTGTACAAGGAGGTAGATACATCAGGACAAACAATTAGATCAACACATTTCATGATCAGCTGTAAGCAAAGTCTCATGGGCCCCAAAACCCATGGAGGACATGTCTGGTGCTGAATGCTACAAATAGCCATGGCTCATTTCTATGCCAGTGCAGGGGAGCGCGAGCGCCTGTGGGACGCTTCAAAGCTCAGTGACACACTTGGCTAAAATTACTACAGCGCTGATGTGGGTTGGCGTTTGGACCCACTACAAAATGGCAACTGAGTCAAAAGAATGGAAGTGTAGTTCACCAGGACATTAACTTTTAAAAAAGGCATATCAACAAACTTATCCATTGTTTAAAATAATCCATGTGCTGTATTATTCTGACCCTCATCATCATGCCCAGTGCACGGCTCTTTGTTCCAATGTAATATCCTGTAATATCACCTTATTATTACATTACCAAAGCAAACTACTCTGGGTTGGATCATGAGCACAGACTGATGTGATGTGAATGCAACAACCAGGAAACACATCCACTTTAATAACCTTTCAAATAGACATATTTCCCCAGATCTACTTTTATGAGCTTTTTAACTATGTTGTTATAAAAAAAAAAAAAAGTTCCCTCAACCTTAGTTTACTTAAAGTTATGCATTGTCCTGAATTTTAGGCTTGAATGCTTGGGGAAATGTCTATTTTCATCCACCCCCCATCTCCGCCCACTTTGCTGTACTCAGTTTTGATTGTTCTAATAATTTAGGCCCCACATTTTGGGTTTTTGGTCAATGTTTAAGTTACTACGCCGTTTTACATTCATATTGCAGTTTAAAAATATCAAAATCTAAAATAATAATAACTTCTAGGGCAGGGCCATAACATATCGTTACTGATATATTGTCATTTGTTTTTAGGGAAATATTAATGTTGGAATATTGCCGTACTGCATACTTTTGAATACATAACAGCAGATTTTTCTTAGTTGTGATAAATCTAGACGTTTTGACTCCCATCAGGAAATAACTTTCAATCTGATGGCACCTCAACTTTATCAAAATGCACTTTCCAGCAGCCAGAGGGTGCACAACGTGCTTCATAAGGGGCGATAAAAACATACAATAAAACAGTTAAATTGACGTAATATGTAAAAGAACTATGTGTCAAACGCCTGCCTAAAGAGTTTATACTGCACTGCAAAGCTGACATTTGACCTTTTGAATACCAAACAAAATGCTTCAAACTTAAAACAGTATTAAAATAAAAATTTCCTGCTGCCCAGTTTAAATACCATACTAAGTTGGTTAAGTGGGTCAGGTCATGCTAACCAAAACAAGGCCACAAGCTGCAGCATACAAGAAGACAGGAGAGACTCACAGAGCAGAATAAAAAGGCTTCTGTAATACGACCCGTTTTTTCATTATCTACGATAAAATCGGACAACTGTATCTTGCTGCTCCCTCAGCTGTTTTTAAATGAGAGAAACGTTTTGTGAAGTGGTGGGACAAAGGGAAGTGTGGTGGTGGAGGGGAGAGCGGCAGGAAGTAGGCTTGTCAAAGTTTGCAAACATTGTGAGGAGCTGTCGGGTAGGAGGCTACAGTGGAGGCGACCTACGCATGTCCCACACGGGCTGGGCCCAGCGGAAGAGGTTTAGCCTGTGGAGCATGGGAAAAGAACCAAACTAGGGTTAAAAGCAAAGGCATAAAAATGAGCTCATCTGGTGGTCAGAAATCCACACACACAGCACTGGTCATCTGAATTTCCACTGAGCTAAACTTATACACTAACTCACTGTGCCCATTTAAGAATAGGCCGTGCATCACCAGTCGCTTCTCGGAAACAGTTGCAGGTTTTTTGGCCTGATTCAGTCCCCTTCTACTAAATCGAGTCTTGTTGTCTCTGTAGTTCGAGCAGTGCGCTCCTTCCAGCCCTCTGTTCTCTGTTTTGCGCAGATGGCCAGAGCAGCTGAACCAGGGCCAGAGGGAGGAAGAGGAGGAGAAAAGACAGGGACACAGAGCTGGGGCAACAGGCCACCACCCGAAAACATCTCCGAGGATCACTTCAAGACATCATTAGGACAGATCGGGTTCAAAGCTCTGGTGTTTGTGAAAATAAGCTAAAACATTTGACCAACTAAAAAACATTTTCTATTACTAACCTGCAGGATTAGCTAGTGTGCGAGATGCAGGCTTGTGTGCAAAATGTTCGTAGAGATGCATTAGCCAAAACAATATGAAAGTAAGCAAAAGAGCCGAGGAGCAACCAAATAAGCTGCTGGGTCAATACTGGTAAAAACAATAACACTAATGACAGAATACTTTTAGGTTTTAGAATCTTAAAATCGCCATTGGTTTAACATCTCTAGCTCGAAGCATCAAGCAGATCCCAATATGAAGAAGTTGACAAAAATATACAGTATTTTCCGGACTATAAGTCGCACCGTTTTTCATAGTTTTGGCCGGGGTGCGACTACTTATATTTATACTTATGCTCCGGGGCGACTTATACGTGATATTATTTGTCATTTTCACACTTGCAACCTTATTTTATACTCCAGTGCTAACCCTTATATATGTTTTTTTCTTCTTTATTATATATTTTTGGCTGGTGCATCTTATACTCCGGAAAATACGGTAAATCATGTATTAAGGCATCTTCTTTGTGACAAAATAAAGGCATTCAATTCAAATTAGATGTGAACTGTCCTTGCACGTGTTTACAACAATAAATAATAAAAAAGAGTATTTGTCACTTAAGTGGGAATACTCAAAATGTTTTCAAGGGAAAGGAGACAATTCTACCACGGCAGCCGATCGGCCATTGATAATGCAATATTGGATGAACGGCAATTTTATATAAGATACTAAAGCCTTTTCAAATCTGATCGTATAGAAGATTTAAAGTATAAACAGACCAGTTTTATAAAGAAGCTATGCAGCAAATGTAATTCATCAATGTCCATTTACCTCTGCTTTGTGTTTATCAATGACATCATACCATTACAGCTGCTTCATTACGACATATGACAAATCTGAAATGTGCCCGGGCAGACTTAGTAAATCTGTTTGACCAGACAGTGAACCATAAAACAAACTCTGCCTCCAATCACCGGGGCCGTCTGCCTTTATTAACGGTCTCCTCCCACATCAGACCGAGGCAGAACTATCCAGACTGCTCATGGCTAATGCTGCTGTGGAGAATGTGAGGAAGCGGCGATAAATCCTCCCAGGGGCCGCAGCCAGAGGAACATTTCTCATTGGTGTCAGCTGTGAGATTGCACTTTCCTCCCAGGCACTGCCGCTCACTCAGCTGCCCGTGTACGCCATTAGGACCCGCCATCGGTCAGTGGGACGACGGGGGCAAACTCCTGCTTATCTTCTGAGCGGCAGAGAACTGGAAAGCTGCCTCACTGAGCTGGCTCCAGATGCTTTGCTGTTACACTGAGAGGTAAAAGACTAGATTTAGTGCGTCGTGGTTGAACGGAATTAAGCGTGTAAGAGTAAGGGAAACATTTTTGCAACAGGAAATATCACGATAATATAGAAACTACTTTATGCCACTGACAGGAGAACTCTGAAGCAGGATTATCACTATAAACCCTTTTTTAAATGTACTTTATTGTTAAAAGGCATGTAAATAGCAGAATGCAACTGTAATTACCCCTAGAGGTTAGTCAGTCAACTGCCCTGAAGCTCAAATGTTGTCAAATTACAAAATAATAATGATAACAATAATACAAATGTACGATTGCAAAGAAGATGCACAATATCCTTCAATCTATTGTCTATTGAACAATAACTCAATATACCGGTAGTAATTATTGTGTTTTCAGTACAGTATTTAAAAGTAGGGATGTCAAGATTATAAGATTGAATCGATAATCATGATTATTCTGATCAAGAACACAAAACAGAACTTTTTTTTTTATCCCTTTGTCACATTTCACTTTATTTTGTCTTTCAGAAAGTTCCATTTGGTAAGGCCGTTCACAAACTTGAGGAACAATGTTGTTTGGTCACAGTCTAATTGTTAAATTGTGACGACTTGTATAGAACAAATGAGGCTAGGACAGAGAGGATGGCAGATTGATGACGAATATTCCACTGTAAACACAGATATCATGCAGCTCCATAAACATGTAAGGTTATTATTCCTCCCTGGCACCTCCACATGCACCTGATCCCAGAGCGGCAGCCGTCACTGGGCTAAAGCAGATTCAGTGTTTCGCCGGCTCATTGGCAGCTTCACTAAAGCGGCTGAGTCGGTTTTAAGCAGCTCAGAGGCCGTGCAATTAGATGACATTCTTTTACACTACAATATGTAACGTCACATTCCCTGCTACCTGCTTCCAAAATTGATATCATTCCACTTGAGCAGGACATAAACCAAAAATCTGAGAAATGATTACCAGAGTCAGGAAGCTCAAGCTACCATCCAAGACCCGGAGAAAATCCCCAATGGCTGACCAGCTGCTTGAAACCCGTGAGGGACGACTGCGTTTCATCGCCCAATTAGACACGCCATGTGTTACGCCGATACATATTTCACCGAGTTACTGAAACAAATGTGAGAAAATCGTGGTTTTGCTGTGATTTGGATGGGTTTCTAAATACATTTGGCAGGCGGCTTTTTTTCCTCAAGTTTAGTGCAAGTGTGTTGTTCGGTCTAAGTCATGTGGTGGAAGATTCTAGATAGAAAGTAGCATCCCACTTCAAATTCTCCTCAAGCCTCGATGATGAGCTAAGCCTTCGCCCGGACGACAGGAAACCCACTCGAAGGTCCGCACAATGGAGGATCTTAGCCGTGTTTACATTCTTTAAATGATCTAATGCGTCACATGCGCGGGCTGATCAAAGCTACGCTCTGTCCGCGCACTCAAATACCCTTTGATCGGGCTATTTATTTGACGAAAAATAATGAAGTATAGTTAAACAGTCGTCACATTGTTAATGCTTATTCGTTGCTTGAATGATTTAATAAACACGTAGGGGCCTACTGCGGGATTAAATCAGGCTTTTGGCTTGAGTGAAACAGTTATTTAGTAGATTTGTCATGTGGTTTTACGCAACAGAGACTCTAATTCTGCTCATAAATGATTGAATATGCTCATTTCTAAATACACACAAATGTTGGATCAATTTTTACCCTCACACCTTCAAGCTCAGTGAAACACAAGCTCAGTAATGATTTAGATGAGGTAAATTAAGGTAAATAAGGTGTATTTGGTAAGGTGTGTGGAAAAGAGTCTGTTTTTTAGTGTAGAATTGCTTAAAAACAGAAAATAAGTGAATCAAAATATGTTTATTCACAAAAAAGAAGATTGTCATAGAAATTAGATCACAACTCAATTTCTGTTGCCACATCGCCCAGCCCTACTTAACCCTATCATAGGTGGATGGATAGATATAACCGAGTTTTATGAATCCTGCTTTAACAAGAGTATTCTCTTGCGGTGTTAAAACTTTGCTAGCAGTAAGCAGCTAATGATGGCCAAGCCAGCTCTGCAAGGTGAGCTCATCCTTCCAGGCATCATCATCTCTCCAAATCCTGCACTGGGATGTAAACACAGTGTGTGCCGGGAGCAGATCGGCCCAACCAAATGTAGTCAAATACCATCGATAACGGAAGGCATCAGCAGCAGCTTTTCTGTCCAGACACAAACAACCACCTTGAATAATGAGGCCATAAGCATATTCAACACAAACAAGGCCCTTTGACCCCTTTTTGTACAATGTGCTACTTTGTGTTGAGGCCGTTATCTAAAACACCAACGCCACAACATTTCAAGCTCTCCATGACAACTAGAACTTTAACCAGTTATTTATTCATTTTCTCCAATAACTTCAGTTACTCTCACCCGATGTAGAACTATATTCCCATTGCCTGGTGATTTCCTTAAATCCAGCTTACTTAAAACACAGCAGATCATCCCAAAGCTCGTACTGAGCATGACTGTGGCACACTCATGCATTATGCGAGGCTTCTTCTGTCCCCGGGCCTTACTCTAAATAGTTGTCAAAGGGAGAGATTGTGGGGGAAGGAGACACAGGCCTGGTGGGGGCGGGGCAGGAGCAGAAAGGATGCAAGAGAAAGTGAGCTTTTGTGGCTCAAGTAAAGTAACCCTCCGCCAAGGCCGCCCTGAACCCAGAGGAGCTTGAGGGAATTAGCCCAGGCCTGGCTAATGCTGCCGTAAGAGGATAGAAGGTTTGGGCGAGGACGTGTGAGAAAGAGGCGGTCGGGTCGGGGTCTTTTTGAGAAGGTGCTTTTAACGAGCTTGGGGTGACCTCTGACCCTGCAATTAGACTGCTTTTATCTCCACAAGTGGCAAACATAAGATGAAACAGTGGCGCCGGGCCGACATACGCCAACTCATAAAGCAAACATCTATTCTACTTTGTGCACTAAACTTACTCCCTTCTGTTTACTTCTGAAGATGACGTTCCAGTTAAAAAGGAGTACGCTTTACAAAAGTAACTGAGGCAAATTCAAAATAGATGTACGTAAAATATATATAATCGAACTATCATCACAAGTATAACAATAAATCAGAAACAATATTGGTGGATGTTTTGGGTGCAACGGAAAAACTGCAGCAGAAATGAAACAAAAGGCTCCAGGAGAAATCCATGTTCGAGGATAAAACGTTGGTTTCTACGGGACATCTCCTGCTGCTGCTGCTGCCGCCTCAAGCTCCTCTCTGCTAATCACCGCTCGCAGATAGCGCTAACCTCTGCAAATAACAACAAATAGACTCCAAACAAAGCCTGCTGCTCTGCGCTGTTCCCGGTGGAGTGTGACTCAGGAGAGAGGAACGCCTGGGGACGACTGGGGAGAGAAGAACCAGCAAATAAAAGACAACAAGGTCCATGTTCACAGGCAAGAAATGCACGTGGTCTGATTTACTGAACTCAAAAGTAATTGTGTAATAGAAATGATAAGTGATGACTGATATCCCATTGATTCTCCAAGATATTTACACGTGTCTCTCTCTCAAACAGAAGCAAAATAATGTACTTTACAAATTGTGTAAATAATGGTTTTTCAATGATTTACTTTTTGTGACTATTAGGTGTGAATATGGCATGTAATTGAACTGTAATTGCACATCCCAAGTTTGCAAATAATAAAAGAGCAGACGAAAGCAGATAATGGTCAGGGAAAATTCATCAGCAGGACCAATCAAATCAGTTATTGATAAGATAAGATGTTTCCTTAAATCAGCTAATAACCTTTGGTCTCATCAGTCACCATTGTGCAATAAAATAAGCAGATGAAACCGATCAGGCTTTTAGATAGGATTTGAAAACACCCCAAATCATTTTGTCCGGGGGTACGGGGCCCGACTAGGCGAGAAAACGCTTCGGCATTCTCCTAACCACGGCTCGGCAGCCAATCAGAGCCAAGCCGCACGCATTTTGTCGACCAATCAGCGCGCAGCATGCAAATTTCCACTTGTAAATAGTCAACTGTAATGGCGGACTATTGTCAAATGCTTCCCGGCCCGATTTAATGATAATATTCCCTTTTTTTTCTAAGATTTATGAATAAAATGGCCGTCCCTGCACTTGAAAATGCCTGTCCACATTTTAAAATACGTCAAGACAGGTCTCTATCTAAAAGCCTGAAACTGATATCAAACCTGCTGAGTGATAATAAAGTGCTTAACCGTCCAAATGGAAGTCAATAGATTTCCAAAGGATCCAATGGGTGAATATGTGAGGACAAAGGCCTCACACAGAGAAGGAGCAGTGACTGGGGCTTCCTTCTGTTGACGTAGATGCTAAAGAACAAGGAGACACCTGGCCCTTAGGCATGGCCCTTAGGCATGGCCCCAATGAGCCGCACTAACTCTTCCAATGCATCCTAAGAATAATGCATGTAAAAAAACAACGATAACATGCTAGTACCAGGCTATTAATGCTTCGTTTCACTGGTCGTTTACAGGTCAATGTTGGTCCAGTGCAAATGGACACAGCCGTAATCACTTTAGAGTCGACCAAGGGTTCTGTGGTAGCATTTCAGTAGTTAACTGCTAACTAAAGTGGAAATAAGAAAAGTAGCGTCATAACAGACATATTTACAACATTCAACAGTCAGATAGGCCTCCTCTCAGATTTACTGTGATCTTAACTCCAAACGATTGTCCGTAGTTCGAATATAATCCGGCATGCAAGGTTTTGGCGACTGCTGACATCAGAAGTACCCATCTTGGCCTATGATAGCGGTCGGTCGATAATCGGTCGGGCTTTGGTTGTTTGTATTGCAATCTCACGATATTTCAGTTGATGACTAATCCACCAGTGCAGTCACAAAACACCCCCGGCCGGACCCAAAGCCACGTTTTTCTCACACGGCACAAACATACAACATTGCGCACACATGTAGTTTGGGGCCTTCCCATGGTGCATCTTTTCTCAGAAAACTTGGCCCTCTGGGAATGGGCAGATTAACACATGACAGAGCTCGTTAGCCCAGTACACAAAAAAACAGACGATAAACTTGTGTCAGCCTCCGGGGTCCTCAAACGTTGCACGACACACACTGCACAGCTGCATCACCGTGACGTTTTACTGGAGGGACCGCCAATGGACGCAAGATTATCACTTCAAATACGACTAATGCATTGTGACTAACCTCTGGGCTTCATGTTCCTCCAGTCCAGTCAGGCTTGGTCAAAACTGAATCATTTGCTCAACGTTTAGCTCCAAAGCGGACTTCATTTATGCTTCAAACGTATATTTTAACATATTTTAATAACACAAATTGGTGGCAAGGATTTCTTTATGTTGGAACTATGTCGTTGACTCACGAGGCGACGGGCCCCTCCCCAGCAGCACGTCCCACAGACCTGCTGTGTGGATATTGATCAGCCAGAGAGAAAGTGTGGAGTCAGGAGCGCTCCACAGATGGGCAGTGGGACAGACAGCGGAAGTGCATTAGCGAGCAGGCGTCCCTCTAATGCAGTTAGCCCGTCCCCCGAGAGGCCACAGAGCTGGGGACACGACTTTATTTCAGGGGGGGTGTACGGGGGCAGGACAGGCACGAAAATGCAGTTTGACAAAAAGCGGCTGGATTACAAAGCCCAAACCAAACGTAATTCAGGGGCGTTTGCGCTTTAGAAATTATTACTCTTGTATTGCCGCACAGGGGTAAATAAACACATGAATATGGTCAAATAAGCTAAATATATTTATCCTGTTGTTGCCAATTCTAAATTAATGATGATTTGTGATTTGTGCATTGTCTGCATTTGATTGTAAAACATTTTATCAACCACAAACCAGGAACAATAAGCCTGATGAGATAAGATGGAATGAGAGCCTATTTGCTGTGCGATGTGCTTGCTTTGCCGCCTGTTGTTCTAAAGCGTTGTGCTCAAAAGATCCATGCATGTGAACACTAGCACCGTGCGAGAGGAAGGAACAAGTGAGATGGCTTTACACATCTTTTTCCTCCTTTCACAATCTGAAAATCGGGGACCCCAGCTTCAAAAGAGTGTCATTTATTTAGCTCAACAAGCATGAGGAAAACCTAAAACACATCACCGAGGTTCAAAAAGAGGGCGCCCTTGGACCGCGCAGAGGACCACAGAGAAGCTTGCATCGCAGAGGTGAAGAGGCTCCTCTGTGGGGTGCAGAAGATGAGGCCAGGCCCGGACCAGCTGGCGGCGTGGATCAATGACACAAGATGGAGCGGACAAAGAAGCAGTGCCAGGCAGTGCGACGGCATCTGGACAGGGGCACCACACCCCTGAGTGACTGTGTGGATTTCAAATGGGACACGGTGTACAAGTGGAACGAGTGTCTGTAAGAGGATTAGAGCCTTCTGTCTGAAGTGGAGAAGGCACGCTCCAGATGGAATGTGATCCGCAGAGAGACAACAAGCAGGTCCACCACACCGGCACCGGCTAATGACAACGCTCAGGCCGTTTGGACACGGTAACGGTCACTTCCGACTGCCCCACAGCTGTCCCCGTGACGTTCACATTTAAGTGAATAAAGAAAACGAGAGAATGTGACACCAAATGTTGTTTGTGCCGTCGTCTCGAGATTACCGTCTGGCACCATGTCCAAAATCCATCACTCGCACTTCTGTTTATTATGGGTCATGGCTGTGACTGTTAATGTAACACTGGGCTAACAATGCACTATTAAGTTATGGGAACAGATGATTGAATTCAAATGTGTTAGACCGTATGTGTGCATAAAGGGGCAACAGAAAGTAATTCAAGCATAGAGAAAAGCAACTGATTTATTGGTCAAAGAGACTCAAATAAGAGAAAGGAACCTCCAGTATTGACCCATTATTATGTAACAAAGAAAGCCGACAATCTTGCAGGTGGAAATTAAAGTAAAATATTTTCTTAAATGTGCAATGTCACCATAAATAATTATCTACAAAACCACATTTTATTCATTTTGTGTCGATGTAATTTTTTTTTGCAGCTAATGCTTTATTCAAGCTATGAAGTTCATTTTGAAAAGGCTTTACTGGAACACAATATCAGTATTTCCTTCAGCAATACGGCGATTTTGAGCTCCAGTTTTGGATGCGTCATAGAGTCTGACCTGTATACCATGTGTGGAATCGGGTTCTGTCAAAGTGGGAAAACTTTGTGGATGTGAAAAGGCTCCACTTTGTTGAGAGTGGCTTGGCTTTATGGATGCAGGGATTATTTTAATCAATACACCAGCCCAACAAACACTTTGTGGCATTTCAGATTTGACTCGAGGCCTAGTAACAGTGAACCATATCCACCATGGTTCCTCCCACTGGTGGAATTCTAACAGCCAAATTACTGCAGCTGCTGCAGATACAGGCTCAGAACCGCCAACTGTGTGCGTGGACAACTGTGGCACCACAGAGCACTTTATCTGTTCTCTACTTGATGCCCTGTTGTGCCGATTCACTGTAGTGTCTGAGGTCAAAAATAATCATTCCCAAACAGAGCGGGAAGTTAAGCCAAACTTCCTGTGTTATTGTTGACAATTGACAACAAAAAAGCTCATGTTCTGCTGTAGAATATGAATTACTCTTCATGAATTGGTCAAACTGAATGATCATGAAACTATTGCTGATTATAACTTATAAATAAAGTGTTTATTCTTAAATGTATTTGTTTTGAGGTTCCACAAAAAGTGCTACAGAAGGGAATACAAGCTGTACAAATCAAAAATGTACGTAAAACATCTCAAATAAAAGTTGATTGAGTTATACTATTGTATTTCCTCTTAGATACAAGTCATAAATATCAGAGATAATTTCTGAGGGCACAAGAAAAGAGTGTGGGTCACGGGTTCAAGCAGAGAAAACTCCTCTGGCCAGAGACACAGGCTTGTCCTTGTCGCGGTGGAGAAATGGAGAAAAGGGGCATTTGAAATGAGTCATGCAGCCCCTGAAAAGCGAGCAGCCCGCAGGCTACGAGCCGGCTGACACACAAGTCTATTAACAACAATCACGTCTCACAAGGAGTGGGTCGAGAGGCCAGCTGCCGGCAAAATACACCATTAATATTTAAATTGCAGTAAATACAACCTTGTAGACCATTTATGGCAAAAAAGAATTGACTTGGAGATGCAAATACATAAATTATGCCTGAAGATCTTTAGATGTTAAAATGTTTGATGCAACTACTTATACAGCACCAAAAATAAACTATCACACCCAGTTTGTTGGCCACTTTTGGAGGAAAATAAAGGGGATAACGATTATTATCTGTAACAACACTTACTCCTTATGCTGATTCAACAATCTCACTATCCCCTCCATCTTTGTTTTTCATAAGCTGTTATTCTCTGTCCATATAACAGCTGTAAATAAGAGTGTCACTATTGTTATTATATAAGAGGTTTTTTATAAGAGTTTTACCTATAAGAGTTTTTTTCTACAAGTTATCCGTTTTTCTATTATTTATTTCTGTATCTACTTTGTGTTGCAACACTGGAATTTCCCCCATTGTGGGACAAATAAAGGCTTATCTTATCTTATCTTTGTACAAACTAGTTTGTACCATGTCCATATTTCCTATAAGTACAATAATCTTTGTATATTTATGCTTAGTTTGGGACAAATCCCCTTCACGCAGACGCCTCTGGGACTGATCCACATGTTCCAAACCAGTAAATCCTTATATAACTACATAAAACAGAGAGTGACGCTGGCTGAATGAAATTTCACAAGATTGCATTAGGCCATGCTGTCAGCCTGTCCTCCATTTGGCCGCCTCATCCAGAAGTGAGTCAGCCGTTCTCTCATCTCTACGCGGGGGGCCTGTCTGTGCCCACCTCTCCACAGACCTGGAGCGTCTCCAAGAGAAGTTCTGGCTTTAGAGGAGCTTATATCAGTTACCATGACGTTTAGACAGGTCACACCTCATGGTTCATCAGAATTAGAATCAGAAACGGTTTATTTCCATTGCTAGTGAACAGAATCCACAAACATGGTGAACATAAAACAATGAACAATGATAAAACAAATCAAAAAGGGCATGCGTTAAAGAAAAACTATTTAAATCTAGTATAGGATAAAAATAGGCTTACTATGTACACAAAATGTACAGTAAAATGGACAGTTGCAGTGCAGAAAATGAACAGTGCAGTGAGTGACTGATTGAATTATAGTTAAAGTGACAAGTATCACCACAGCTTATTGACCAATACTTGCCCACAGCAGCCACGGCTGCCAGGGGCAGTTTATAATAGTCTGCTGTAGCTCAGGGAAGTGAGAAAATAGTTAAGAGCCTGAGGATTGAGACTTTCAATGGTTGCATATTTGTAGTTTATTAAATGTTCTTGGCCGGGCTGTGGGAGCTGGCAGACTTTCTCCTCCCATTGTTCTACAAAGGGGAGTGTAATCTGTCTTGTTGCTCTACTCAACAGAAAGGAGCCGGCGGAGGAGCGGGGCCCCCACTGCCTTTGCCCTCACTCCACAATAGCTGATCACTTTTGGGGGGTGACATTAATCACATGTGATTATACACCAGGCTGAGTCCATGAAACACGCTTCAGCTAAAATCACTCCAGACTCTATGGGAAATTGCACATTAACATGCCACAAATGCTACTGTCTGAAACTCAACTCCAAACGAAGATTGAGAATAAGCCCAAATATGAGCCCTAAATGTCCGGCCCGGTCCTTAATGTCCGGCCCGGCCCTAAATGTCCGGCCCGGTCCTAAATGTCCGGCCCGGTCCGGTCCTAAATGTCCGTCCTAAATGTCCGGCCCGGTCCTAAATGTCCGGCCCGGTCCTAAATGTCCGTCCTAAATGTCCGGCCCGGTCCTAAATGTCCGGCCCGGTCCTAAATGTCCGGCCCGGTCCGGTCCTAAATGTCCGTCCTAAATGTCCGGCCCGGTCCTAAATGTCCGGCCCGGTCCTAAATGTCCGGCGCGGTCCTTAATGTCCGGCCCGGTCCTAAATGTCCGGCCCGGTCCCCTGGAGGCAAATGAGGCATTTCTCAGCCTATAATAGAACAATGGGCATCAATGAAAGAGGGTCAGACAGAGCCAGACAACAGGCTTTGGAATGAGATAGACATTAAAATAGCAAACATAACTTCAGATATTTCCATTTGAGAGTCATATTGACGGTTTCCAGTGTTGGAGCGCGGCTTTAGCAGGGTTTACAGAGCATTTTAAGAGCCGGCGCCACCGCCCCTTCATCCGCCACAAGCACAAGCGACGCAGCAAAACCAGCTCGTTAGAACTCCACGTTATAAGACGCAGCTAACGCCGTATTCACGACAAACGCCTGATATTCACAATTATTAACCCGCCAGAAAATCAAACATCGATCATTCACGAGACACGATCGCACATTTTTAAGGCGCAAGGTGTTTTTTTTTAAACATTATTTTAGCAAAGTGACGTTAGCATGATGCTAGCTCGGGGCTAAGCGTGTCTTACCAGTCAGTGCAGCGGGAGAAGAGCTAGCAACGATCCTCCAGCTACGCTCAACGTGTTAGCCGCCGGAGCCCGCTTCAGCCCGCGTCAGCCCGCTTCAGCCCGGCCGGGATCGGGGGCGGAAAAACGGGGTGAAAGTGAGGACGGGAAGTCGTGAACCTCCGGAGGGAGAAAAAACACACAAGTGCGCGCGGAGCGAGACCGAACCGAGCCGTGTCAAGACGCGGAACTTGTCCGTCCACCGAGAGTGATGCTCCCTGAAGGAGAATGGAGGGGAATCACACGCTGTGGACCCGGCGAGAGGAGAGAAGAGGAGGAGGATGGACCCGAGGAACAGAGCGCAGAGGAGGAGGAGGAGGAGAGAGAGGAGGAGGAGGAGGAGGAGGAGGAGAGAGAGGAGGAGGAGGAGGAGGAGGAGGAGGAGGAGGAGGAGGAGAGAGAGGAGGAGGAGGAGGAGGAGGAGAGGGCCGCTGCCGCCTTCAGGAGCAGCGGGAATGTGCGTCTACTCTGCCCTATTTTACTACGCTATAAATGAGTTAAAGTGCATATGACAGTTTTTTTTATGTTTTTATAATTATGACGTATTTTGACAGCCCTTGTAGTAAATACTTATCATCATTTTGCACCGGTCTATTGTCGCCTTAATTGTGATGAAAATGGGCAAAATAAAAGTTGAAAATGACCGGAAGTAAAATTGAGCTCTAAAACTGGAATCCTCTGTCTATGTCATCAACAAGCGTCACGCCGTTGAAAACAGTTTTTTGACAGTTTGAACAATTATTTAACAAAGAAAAGCTATTACCGTGTATAACAATTGTGTTCAAACTGTCAGAAAAGGTAAACATGATATGATGATACATATTTACCACAGGAGCTATCCGACCAAAAGTGATCATTAAAAAAACATATGAGATGAGAATTTAACAGTATTTTTAAAAAATGAATAATTTTAATTTGAAATAGTTGTTTTAGACTTTTGTACAATAACTCAGTTTGCCCATTTATTCCTAACATGGCGGTCCTTACTCTAATTTGGCACTACAAAGATCCTCAAGGTGTCCCCAGGGTCAGGGGTTCTTAAAAAATAGATCAAGCTAGATTTAATTATATTAAATTAAAGGATGGCATGTTACTTGCATATATATAGTATTTAAAAAAGGAAATCATAATTATTGTTATATAACATCTTTATTAACCAGAACATAGTTATATTTTTCAATTTGAAACAGTAAATTTGCAGGTAGGAAAAGGATGTTAGGCTGGTCAATGTAAAATTGAGTTGGAGAAACTGATAGAAACTGTTATAAGCTACTGACTTATATAATCACTTGACAAGTTTCAACCAGGGCATACATATTCAGAGCAGAAAGTGATAGAAGAATGCATTGCCTAATCTTCCTATCCAGTAATGTAATAGTGCAACCTGTGAGGGGGATGAGATGACTGCTCCCAGGTACCGTTCTCCAGAGCTTAAATACACTGTACACAGAAATAACATTGTGGATGAAAGGTCTCTTACACATGTCCAGCTAAAAATATCCCCTGTATGCATTTTCATATTTCCAAAATCTCCGGATCTGATTGTCTCGGTAACCACTGAGGCTCCTTAAACGCACCATTGAGCACTACAGCGCGCCATGCTGGAATTGAAAGAGCTCAATAGCGAATGGCAGGAGAACTCTGGTTTGTTTGAGCACGGCCAATCAGATCCCAGGCTCAGGGATTATTCAAATGAGAGATGATGTCATCTCTTATAAGTCACCCTACACTGTTGCTTGGTACCTCTCTGTTGTCTCTCACCCTCCCTCTAAGCCCCAACACCCCTTTCACTCCTCTTCAAACCTCTTTTTTCTTCCTTTCTCCATGCCCCACTGCACATGAACACACACACACACACACACACACACACACACATGAACACACACACACACTTGCTCCATGCATCAAGTTGCCTTCATTGTTCACTGTTGCTATTGCATCCACAAGAATTTCTAGACTGTTAACATTTTACAGACCTGTTGCAAGGCACACTAAACAGATCCTTAATAGCATTGTACTGATGGTTAATTTTACATATTTTAACTCAAATAAATCCAGTGGCTTTTAAATGTATTCACTTGTCTCAGAGTCACTTTTTTGTACTCAAGAGTGGAGGCAGCTTGACACATGCACCTGCTGCGGAGTTCAATCTGAGGCAGCGGGAATGAAAAGAGCCAAAATTGCAGCAAAAAGGAGGGGCTCGGAGTGAGGTAATCCCCAAAATGGCTCCCCCATGACTGTGTGTGTGTGTGTGTGTGTGTGTGTGTTACACAGGGAGACATTGTTTGGTTTGCTATTGTCAGAGTGAAATTTAAACATCTACAGACTTAGATTCATGTGATATCATATTGTTTTGTGACCTACTATTAATACAGTAATTAAAAACATATAACCAAAGGGCATGTATTGCTTCATTGGTATGTGCAACACACTAGTTTTTCTTTTTAATACTTAATATACTTGTCCATATTGTAGAGCTTGTAGAGCAAAGTAGGATAATAGCCATGATAGTTGCCAGTCAATTCAATTCAAAGTCTGCTCCATTAATTTTAATAATAGTAATTTTAGACTGTTCAGAAAAATTCTAATTTCATTGCATTTAATAAAGGGATGAAAGAGGCTACCCAGCTCTATGGTGGCTAATGTACACAACATGGTTGTTTTAAGTCCCAATTTATTTATTTTTAAACTCAAAATTTGAATAGATGTTTTAAAATAACTTAACACTTTACAAATTTCAGCAACATATTTTTAAATACGCTTGTTCCCATTAGTTACCACATCACATTAATTTGATTTATTTTCGGGGCTGGGTTTAATGGGGAAAATGTGTGGGTAATGTACTTCCGGAAACCTGTGGTGGTCAGTCAGTGTTGAGCTCCATAAAGTCTAAAGATACTGCTCAAAATGGCACCCACTGGACAAACTCAAATGTGTGTGTTTTCTCCCTGTTGAATCAGACATAGAGGGCCATTGTTTCTGGGCTTTTGTTTGAGTGTGTACTGGTTCAGTCTGGGTGGGCATGCCGCCGGTCTGTCTGTCATTCTGTCTGTCTGCCTGTCTAGTGCAGCGCTGTTCATCTCCCAGCGGCCGCCTGCCCTGTCTCCGTGAGCCAGTCTTTTGTGTGGGGCTGTGTTTCTGGATGGCCTTCTATTGTGAGGCGCTCTTCTCTACCACAGAGATTTGGCCCCACAGTGCTGGTTTGAGTCCAGGACGAGCCCACAGATACAGAGCAAATATGCACCATACTGGGGTGGGCGATATTGACAAAAAATAATGTCTTGATATATATTTTTGGATTATGGTTATCGTAATTCAGCAGAAATTAACTAAAATGTACCTGTAAATAATAATAATAATAATAATACTAACTTTTATTTATATAGCGCTTTTCAGTGACCCAAAGACGCTGAACATAATAAAAAAGGGGGGGGGGGGTATTTACAGACAGGGGGGGACAACACGTACAATACACATTAATATACAGATAAAATGAACAAGACAGAAGAAGTAGAGAGAAAATGATGGGGATGTAACATGGGGTAGAAGTGTAGACAGTGGGGTAGAGGAGGCTAGGGGTAGGGGAGGTCATAGGCTTGGGTGAAGAGGTATGTTTTTAGGCGGGATTTGAATGTTGTGAGTGAGGGAGAGTGGGACAGGTTGGGGGAGGGAGTTCCAGAGTCGGGGTGCTGTTCGGGAGAATGCTCTGTCGCCAAAAGTTTTGAGTCGGGATGTTGGTGCAGCCAGGGTGGGAGAGGAGGAGGATCGGAGAGCTCGGGTGGGGCGGTGGGGGATGAGGAGGTCAGACAGGTAGGGGGGGGCAAGGTGGTGAAGAGCTTTGAAGGTGAGGAGGAGTATTTTAAAGTTTATGCGCTGCTTGATGGGGAGCCAGTGGAGAGAGCGGAGAACGGGAGTGATGTGATCACGGGACCGGGTGTGGGTGAGGAGGCGGGCAGCGGAGTTTTGGACCATTTGGAGTCTATGGAGGGAATGGGAGGAGATGCCAGTGAGAAGGGAGTTGCAGTAGTCGAGGCGGGAGGAGATGAAGGCATGGATGAGGGATTCAGCAGCGGGGAGGGTGAGGCAGTGTCGGATTTTGGCGATGTGGCGGAGGTGGAAGTATGAGGTCTTGACGATGTGGCTGACATGGGGAGTGAAGGAGAGGGTGGGGTCCATGATGACACCGAGATTGCGTACCAGGGTAGAGGGGGTGATGGTCGAGGTGTCGATGCTGAGTGAAAAGGGACCAGTTTTATTGAGAGTGGATTTGGTGCCAATGAGGAGGAGCTCTGTTTTGTCACTGTTCAGTTTGAGGAAGTTGAGAGTGAGCCATGATTTTATTGTAGAGATGCAGGTTTCAATGTGGCTGAGGGGAGGGTTTTGGGTGGATTTGGTGGTGAGGTATATCTGGGTGTCGTCAGCGTAGCAGTGAAAGTCCAGGTTGAGTTGGCGGAGGATGTGACCAAGGGGGAAGATGTAGCAGATGAAGAGGAGGGGGCCGAGGTCTGAGCCCTGGGGGACCCCTGCGTTACATGGGGAGAGGGTGGATGAGTGACCGGAGAGGGAAATGAACTCTTGCCTGTTGGTGAGGTAGGATGTGAGCCAGTCAAGTGCAGAGCCCTCAACACCCAGTTAGCGCAGCCTTTGTAGGAGGATGGAATGGTTTATAGTGTCAAAGGCTGCGCTGAGGTCTAGTAGTAACAGGATGTTGAGGGCCCCGGAGTCTGCAGAGGTGAGGAGATCGTTGAGTACTTTGACCAGGGCTGTTTCAGTGCTGTGAAGTGGGCGGAAGCCAGATTGGAGGGTTTCATAGAGGTTGTTTGACTGGAGGTGGGTGTGAAGTTGGGCGGCGACGATGCGTTCCAGCGTTTTTGAGAGGAACGGCAGGTTGGAGATGGGGCGGTAGTTGGAGAGGTTGGCGGAGTCTAGGGTGGGTTTTTTGAGGATGGGGGTGATGGAGGCCAGTTTGTAGATGGAAGGAACATGGCCGAGGGATAAAGACTGGTTGAAGAGGGTGGTGAGATGGGGGATGAGAGCAGGGAGGCAGGCCTTGGTTAGAGTCGTTGGGAGGGGGTCGAGAGAGCAGGTGGTGGTTTTGGAAGCGGTGATGAGGTCTATGATATGAGAGGAGTTAACAGAGGAGAAGGTGGTGAGGGGAGGGAAGGGTGGGTGGTCAGGGAGAGGGGGGGGGCAGGGGTGGGGGTGGTGATCGAGTTAATGGAGACGGCAGTCATGGAGCTGTTGATTTTGGAAATTTTGTCATTGAAGGCAAGGAGGAAAGAGTTGCAGAGGTCAGGGGAGGAGGGTGGAGTGATGTCCGGTGGCTGGAGCAGCTTGTTGACGGTGGAGAACAGGGTGCGAGGGCTCCGGTGGGAGCTGTTGATGAGGGTGGAGAGGTGGGCAGATTTGGCGGCTTGGAGAGCGTCACGGTAGGAGGAGATGTGTAATTTGAAAGCTTCGGCATGGACGGTGAGGCGGGTTCTTTTGAGGAGTCGTTCGAGTTGGCGGCCAGTCTGCTTCATGGTGCGGAGTTCAGGGGTGTACCAGGGGGCGGGGTTGATGTATGAGACGGAGGAGGTTTTCCAGGGGGCTAGGGAGTCAAGGGAGTCGGAGAGGGTGGTGTTGAGCATGACGGCATAGTCGTCGGGGGAAGAGGGGGGGGAGTCAGGGGGGAAAGCAGAGGATATGAGCTGGGAGAGCGTGAGGGGGTTGACTGACTTGATATTGCGGTAGGTGATGGTGCGTTTTTTGGGGTTGTGGGGCGAGGGTAGGGGGGCAGAGAAAAGGATGCAGAGATGATCAGAGAGTGGGAAGGGGAGGGGGTGGGGCTTAGATATGGGTAGGAGAGAGGAACAGACTAAGTCCAGAGTGTGGCCTTTGGTATGGGTGGGGAAGTCAATATGTTGGGTGAGATGGAAGCAGTCCAGGAGAGAGAGGAAGTCGGATGTCAGTGGGGCGTTGGGGCAGTCAATGTGGATGTTGAAGTCACCAGTGAGTAGGAGGCGGGCAGAGAGAGAGGATGCGATGGTGAGGAGTTCAGACAATTCAGTGAGGAAAGAGGGGTGGGGCTTTGGGGGACGATAGATCAGGATAGCGGTGATAGAGTTGGGGAGGGAGAAGGCGAGGTATTCAAATGATGAGATGGATGGAAGGTTGAGGTTCAGTTCAGTGATGGATGTAGATTTTTTATGAATAACAGCAAGACCTCCCCCACGCCCGGAGAGGCGGGGTTTGGCAGTGTAAGTGTAGTTGGAGGGAGTGGCTTGGTTGAGAGCATAGAAGTCCAGGGGCTGTTGCCATGTTTCACAGAGGAGAAGCAGATCAATGTTATTGTCCAGTAGCAGTTCAGATATAACAGGTGATTTGTTGGCGAGGGAGCGGCAGTTCAGCAGTGCAAGGGAGATGGATGGGGGCGCGGAGATGGATGGGGGCGCAGGGATGGGGGGGCGGAGGTTGCTGAGGTTGGCAGTGTGGCAGGTGGGGGTGACGGGGGGGCGAAAACTAGTCCAGAGTGAGGGGATAGGTGAGCCGTCGTTGGAGTGTTGGTTATGGGAGAGACCAGAGCCCCTGTGGATGTAGCGGGGCCGGCGAAGGATCCCAGCTGAGCTAGCTGCAGAGGCAGCAGCAGCTGGGAGACGGTGGTTATGGTTGAGGAGGTGAAGGTCAGCAGCGGTGTAGGTGAGTAGGCGAGAAGTTGGTGGAGCGGTGGCCTGGAGGCGCGGGAGTGATAGTCCGAGGAGGAGATGGAACGTAGCAGCAGATGAGAGTAATCCAGTTAGAATGTTGGCGGTGGCTAGAAGCTGGTTAACTAGAAGCTGGTGGGCAGAGAGTTGTGAAAAAGCAGCAGTGGACCGGGTGTTGAAGCTGGTGGAGTGAGTGGCGTTGGTTGCCCCAGACCTTGTCTGCACGACAGGGAGGCCCCGCGATACCATGACGGACCTCCGCAGGTGTTAAGCCAGCTGTTAGCTGGCGGCTAGGGCAGTAGATAGTCCAGGAGTGAGGGAGGAGATGAGCGATGGACGGTGCAGTAATGTCCGATGAAGTTAAGGAACAGGGATGTAGACAGAAGACAACACAGAGACGCGGGAACAAAACAAAACAATGGAAACGACTAACAAAACAAAGACGTTGGGACAGAAGCGGCAGTCCACATACCAGACGCCGGCGTTGCTCTAGCCCAATCAAGACGCATTTGAGTCCAGTTTTGTGACCAGATCGCCCCCGTCTGTGGAGCGGGGAAAGCAGAGAAACGGGGCTGTACCTTGGTTGTATGGGGCTGCTTTTCTCCGGGTGGAGCCGGTGCCCCGCTCTCCGTGTCTGCTCCTGTGGCGGGCTGGGGCCACACCTTCGCCCAGGTACAGACCTCCGGGGCGGCGGGTGCGGGAACGCGGAGCCGGTGTTCGGGCGTGGAAACGCCGGTGCAGCGGAGGAGAAGCGGAGCCGCGTGCGGCTCGTGGCGGTGCGTGCCGCTCGTGGTGGAGCCGGTGATCGGACGTGGAAACGCTGGTGCAGCGGAGGAGAAGCGGTGCCGCTCGCTCGTGGTGCGTGCGGCTCGTGGTGGTGCGTGAGAGAGTGAGAGAGTGAGTGATTCCTACAAATATCTTGATTGTGATCATTATAGTGCACAAAATGCGAAAGGACAATTAATTGAAACCCAAAAGTGCAGAACTATCACTCTGTCCCATCATAATGCGTCCTACAGTATATATGCACTGTGCAGAACTATCACTTTGTCCCATCATAATGCGTCCTACAGTATATATGCACTGTGCTATCACTTTGTCAAAAAGCAAAAAGTATCGGTGGTAATACTGTAACTTGTGGAATGCCAGGAATTGCCAGGTGTTGTCAGTGGTCTGTTATTCCCACCTCCACCTCTTTTATGCCGTATGAACATAATTGAAGGTCAAGTCGACATGTGCATGCTTGATTAGGGTGTTTACACACTTAATCCGTTGGAATAAATGGCCTGCCAGTACAGAAGCATTAATGTGATTATATTGGCAGCTTGCAGGGGGAAGGCCTGAGATTAGAGCAGAGAGAAGTGGGCGGAGCCTCTGGGGGTGCGATGCCTGCTGGACATATTGGCATGGTCCAGCAGCTCCAACAAAGAGAGGAAGGTGTTTTTTTCACAGGGGGCTGGAGACAGGAAAAGGCTGTGTTGTGTACCCCGCCGGGCTGTTCCGTGGAGGTTATTTCATTGTTTTTTCCTCTCTGACCCTCAGCTGGAACAGCAACTGTCAAAAGTGGCTTGAAAATTACTCCCTTATGCTAGGATAGATGGTTAATTTGGTAAAATACTATTCATAAAAAATCCCGGTAACTATCTGTTCAACAGTTCACCAAATGCATCAGGGTTTGGGTCAGTTGTATGTGGTTGTATTGAGAGACAACAACTATCCTCCCTAAACGTGTTAAATTGACTGTTTTGAGCTTATAACAATGTTACAATGGTGTTTCCTCATAAAAATCATACATGGAGTTAAGTTTTGTTTCATTCACATGTATGTTTGTATCATTCTCCCTCTCAGCTCTCCAAATAGCTGGTTCCACCCTCTGACTAGACTAAGATGCATCTCCTTCACTCCTCAGTTCACCAGAGGGAAAATCCTTGTGTTGTCTGCTTTGTTTACTCGGAAGACCGAATTATATTCTATTTCATATATGAAATATAAATTATTTTTATTTTCAAAAGTAATTGAAAAGCCAGAGAAATGCATGTTCCTTAAACAATGATTGTAATTAAATATCACTAATAATGATATAAAATCTAATACGTATTAAGTTATTTACTAAGAACAACTTCTATTTTGGCCTTTCCTTTTGCTCTTTTTTGTCAAGGTTGCCAGAAGACTCTTACGCCTCTTGAACACTCCTGTAACAACATGCTGTCAAACGCTGTCCAAGCCTCTGGTACGAGCTGCTGGCACCGACACAGACACGCCCTGTGCACCAAACACCAGCCGCCATCTTTGGAAAGAACCCTTCATCAGCACCCACACCACTCAAGTGCAAGTACAAGCATCATCGTGGTACAAGTGCATTGACTGCGTGCACATTCACAGGTTAGCCCATTTCCTGTCGCACTGAAGCTTCAAACAGAGACCAGCAGGAGCAGAACAGCATATCATTAATATGCAAAGAGCAAACCAAATGCACTCGCTGACAGACAACACGCGAGCAAGCACACACATGAAATCACACACGCATTTACCGTCTATGAGGCCTTCGCTCTCATGTAACACTGATGACGAGTGGATTTACAAGGCAACGTGGGTCAAATTAGTGGTCATTTAACAAACGGTGTGAGAATCAAACAAACTGTGAAGTTCCAGAAATTCTTGCCCAGACTTATCTGAAAAAAGCAAACATTCCTATTAAGGAAAAAATCAATGGCTTCTGACAAGATTTAGAAATGTTTATTCTTGTACATTCTGAGTCAGCAAATAGTTAAACTAATCAAATCAGCTTCAGTGTAGTTTGAGCTAAACATGAATTTTGGATTGGAATCTGGTAACAACACTATTTTCCACGTAAATATTGCCAGTTTTTCTAAACTCCTTAAGTTGAGTTAGAATTTAGTTTGAATTGCCTTGATTCACAGGTGATCCAGCCATGTGTTTGCTTTTCCCATACGCTTTAGGCTTTTTGGTTTCTCTTGGTTGCATCCTCGATCTCACTTCTAAATAAATCAATTGTTGTTTAACTGAAGTAGCCTAAATGTTCACTTTTATTAACGGCTGTTGCAAATGCTGATCCTACACTTAACAGATCCTTTCACAAAACAGCGACATCATTATTTTGTCTTCTTGTGGTCCAAAGAAAACTGCGCTTCCCTGGTCTCCACTGTGTAAATGTTCATATGATTTGTGCCTTGTGTGAACTCAAAGACTAAAAGTTGTAAGGTGAATCAGCTTAATTTCTCTCCAAACCCAGAGCATGGGCTGCAGGGCCTGATCCTGTCTGTTCCCTCCTGAGTGCTCCTTGCCTCTGTAGCATCCTTCGCTAAATAATGTATGTAAATGCTAACAGTATTGGATAGAGGCACTCTACAGAATCAAGAGTAGTGTGGACATCAGCCCCAGCCTTAATGTATCTTCCTCATACCATATGCTCTTTCATTTTGGTGCATTTACAGCCTTAGTTACAGCCATCATCCTCCTGGAGGGAATGGAAGTCACCTTTAACGGGAGTGAGTCATGATGAAGTCGTTGGGAAGCCCCTCCTTGTTCTTTAAGTGCAGTTTCAGGGCTTTTCTGACCAAACACATTCTGATCTGGAGGAAACTGGAGGCAAACGTGAAGTAGAACATACCGGGTTTCTGATTTGAATTAAAAAAAACTATATTACCAAAATGTGAAAAAAATCAAGGAAGGTTTGGCAAAGGAACTGCTCAGATACATGTGAGCGGTGTCAGACATTTATGATTGTGTTTTATGTTATTTGGTTATGTAATAGAAATACATACTTTTCCCACAAATTATATTTTATATAAGGCTCGAATACATTTTTGATGCTTTCATTTTTTTCATCCATTGTTGCAGAATAGTAAACTAGCTGACATTTTGTTGATTTATTTATATTTATAAAGAATATTTTTTAATGTAAATATGATGTCAGTTAATTATGGAAAGTGTTTGAAGTCTGATGAAGATGATTAAAGGTCTGGAGACAGCACTCCCTCTAGTGGAGTGATATTAAGGGTATTAGTTAAAGGGCTTTAGGTACAACACATAATATGAATGTATATGTATCACTGTCAAACTGCTTTTGATTACATTGGTTTTGTGAAGTATGTAAAGTAAGTGCAGTTAAGTACTGTTAAATACTATTTTAATTGTTGCATGTTGCACCTTAATAGAAATTAGGAAAGCAATAAACAAATATTAAAATACATACATATTTAAATAGTGTTGATTTATTCACATGTAAAGAATAGGGTACACATCGTTGCCATCCAAAAACCAGACAATAAAGTTACAATAAGATTCATACTTAATTTATAAAAAAGTAAAAACAGAAAGTGCAAACATGAAATTAAAAATCAAGTAAAAAATAATGCCATTAATTTAAAAAAAATCGAAATAAAAAAAGTTATATTATACAATTCTCTTATCAGACATTAAAATCAATCCTCGTAAAACTATATTGCACCAGAAGTAAAAAGCATTTTGCATCCAAGAAGGGAGTAACAGAGAGAATATACACGTGTACACATTAAACAATATCATTATGAACATCAGACGTGTATAATTTCAAAGGCCATGAGTAAATCGTGCCAATTTACAACAGCAGAATTCCATTTAAAAAGACAAAACCCAATTCTTCTGTGTCATTTCTAACTTAAACTCTAAATTTAAAACCATCAAATCACCGGTACAGTAAGTGAGCGGCACAAAATATCTTCATAATGCATTAGAGTGCAGTTATCTGGCTCCTTACAGCCATCAAATATTGATGCGATCTGATTGGCTGCAGGGCCTAGCTTCCCTTATGTGCAAATGCAACAGTTTCTCAAAAGCTGCTACAATCCCCTTTTCACGTCTTTAATCTCCACATAAAAACGTATTGTAACATGACAGCGACGGCTCCGCACACGTCGACACCGATTGTGCGTCGTGCCACACTCTAGTTGCTCTAAAAGATCAATGAATGCAGCTTTTGTGGAGAGAAAGAGTGCATTATTTATAGAGCACAATGCAGGTGATTGAGCTTGTGCACGCGGCGCTCATATAAATGCAAGATTCAAACATGGCCAATAGAGGACAATGTTCTTCAAGGTCGAACAGTTCGCTCTCGAGGCGTTTATGCAGGTCCCAGCTGGGGACGGGGACTTCGGGGGGGAGTGTGGAGGCCAATGGAGTGAAAGTCAGCGACACCAGCCATATATTACTGACACAACGTACATGCTAAACTGTACCAGCTAACCTGTACCAGCTAACCTGTACCCGCTAACCTGTACCCGCTAACCTGTACCCGCTAACCTGTACCCGCTAAACCTGTACCTGCTAAACCTGTACCTGCTAACCTGTACCCGCTAACCTGTACCCGCTAACCTGTACCCGCTAAACCTGTACCCGCTAAACCTGTACCCGCTAAACCTGTACCCGCTAACCTGTACCCGCTAACCTGTACCCGCTAACCTGTACCCGCTAACCTGTACCCGCTAACCTGTACTTGCTAACCTGTGCCTGCTAACCTGTGCCTGCTAACCTGTACCTGCTAACCTGTACTTGCTAACCTGTGCTTGCTAACCTGTACCCGCTAACCTGTACCTGCTAGACCTGTACCTGCTAACCTGTACCTGCTAACCTGTACCCGCTAACCTGTACCCGCTAACCTGTACCCGCTAACCTATGCCTGCTAACCTGTACCTGCTAACCTGTACCCGCTAAACCTGTACCTGCTAGCCTGTACCCGCTAACCTGTACCCGCTAACCTGTACCTGCTAACCTGTACCCGCTAACCTGTGCCCGCTAAACCTGTACCTGCTAACCTGTACCTACTAACCTGTACCTGCTAACCTGTACCCGCTAACCTGTACCTGCTAACCTGTACCCGCTAACCTGTACCCGCTAACCTGTACCCGCTAACCTGTACCTGCTAACCTGTACCCGCTAACCTGTACCCGCTAACCTGTGCCCGCTAAACCTGTACCTGCTAACCTGTACCTACTAACCTGTACCTGCTAACCTGTACCCGCTAACCTGTACCTGCTAACCTGTACCCGCTAACCTGTACCTGCTAACCTGTACCCGCTAACCTGTACCTACGCTAACCTGTACCCGCTAACCTGTACCTACGCTAACGCCAACGAGAACCTGTATTCAACCAAATGTAAAGGCAATTCAATATATTTTGGCCAAAAAACATGGATCAACAAGCTCAATTGAATATTTTACACAGCTATTCTACACTAGGACTGTACACACATGCAGAGTCATACAGCCCAAACAGACCTGTAATTCAATATTTGAGTGGAATATGAATCATTTTAGCCGTAGCTGTATCGTTTTGTTCATGGCAAATAATGACAACGGGTTAAAACTACACATACAAGAGTCGCCGCTTGTTCATGGATCCGTGAAGGCCGTAATCGCACGATAAGTGAGGTGTGAAGTGTATAATAAGAGAGTGCATGTTTTTTTTACAATATTATCCGGCCATTCTGAGAGTAAGTAATATCAGTAGAACAGCAATTTCTTACTATTTTAACTCACTTCTCTTCCATCACCACACAATTCTATTTGACGCTCAGTCTAAGCTCTGGCTTGGTTTCCTGGTCTAAAAGCACCGCGCCGTTGCCTCGTGATGATTGGATTTGCCAGTTGCATTGAGGAAAAGTGGCTGTGGTCAAAATGGGAGGTCGAGTGTCTTTGTTGGTCACCACTCGCAGCAGCAGAGGAAAGAGCAGGACGTTCCCTCTGGTCCTCTGAACTTTCCGGAGCTGGGCGTGTCCATGCACTCTGCGATGAACACGTGCAGGTCTGTGACGCGCACCTGCTCCTGCGTCTGGGCCTGGAGAGGACACGGATCAGATTATGTCATGGTCGGGATTCTATTTCAGTTATGTACAGAAAGAACTCTGCAGGGAAAGTGACACTGATTATATTATAGGGGATGTATAAGGCTCTGTGTCCTGAGGCCGACGGATACAACACACACAACACAAAAGATACAGCTACTTGCAACACGATCTGCTTAATCTTGCTGTATGTGTTCCACCCTAATCACGGCATTGCTATTGTTGTCTCTTAAGGAATGGGACTATCGAAGTATTGATACGTCGATATATTTTCTTCATTGTTTTGTGTCGAATTAACATCACAAGTGCAGCAAATTGGACTGATCCGTCTGTGGCAGGTGTTATTTTAAACCCTTTTTATACAGATATTTATGTATGTCCACATCCACATTTCACACTGTTCTTTCCTGTCTAATAAAGTCTTCAGGCCAAAAAATCGTTTAAAAAAAAGAAAGAAAAGAAATGCTTTATCGGTATCGGGGAAAATAGCACCAGTCCCTCGTCTCTTAGATGTTAGAGATTTCAGATTTGACTGTTTCAATAACGTAAATCACATTTACTTCAGTACGCAGAGGAAGTAGTAGAAGCAATAGATTTTGCTGACCCTATTTTTTGAGTAAATTTCAGGGGATCTTGTTTGATTATTCCATGACTGAAATTGCTGTGTTCCTTGTATTTTTTTATTTTTATTCTTTTACATTTTAACATTTCCATGCTACATTTTTTTTTAAATGACTAAATAACACAATTATATAGATAATATATATCGCATTATTATCTCTACATACAGTTATTCCTTTTTATGATAGACATTTTTCCTTGAGACTAAATAATGTAACTTTAAAGTAAGAATCATCTCTGGTATAACAAGGCCTCACCATGATGGTGTCATAGGCTCCGGTGATGAGGGCGATGAAGAGCGACAGCACCATGTAGATGAAGAGCGAGATGAAGGTGTAAAGGTAGATCTGGCTGAAGATCCAAACCAGAAGACTGCTGTGCTCCATCTCCGCAAACGTCACAAACATGTCATCTCCGTTTATCAGAGAGAACAGGCACTCGGACACCATGGACAGCGAGCGGAACTGGGATCAAGAGAGCAGCGGGGAACTGTCAGTGCACAGCTCATCTTTTTGTCTTTCCTTTTTTAACCAGGAGAATAAAACCTCTTTTCCTTTTTCAGGGAAGCCTGGCCAAGAGGAAGCAACGTCTAACACAGTCACAGCATACAAATGAACAACATTACAATAACACAGGCTAAACATGTGCACATTATTGAGGAAGTCTCTAATATTGTCAGCAACATACTTCAAGTAAAAGGAGTGAACAAAGGCGTTCTTCCCCTGCTCTGTGCATGTGACCGTAATGTGAGTATTGTAACGCGTACAAGCATTGCCATGTAAATAACTGAGTACAAGTCACAGTGATGTGTCATGGCTCTGCAGTTATTGAACCTCAGAGGAGCATGAAAGACCTGCCCTCCATTCAAATCAGCCCCTCGATAAGATTTGTGGTAGTTTAGTAGATTTGGAGACTTTGTAACTTCCAAGACCCATTCTGCTCATTCTGCTCGTTCAGCTGTATTGTAATGTCCATTGTAACCTTATACATTCTAAGGATGGTTCAATATGGATTTTTCAGCCAATACCTTCATGCAATATTTGTCTTGCTGATGTGGTGGATAATCAAAAAATGTCAATATTTATGTTTTAAAATCTACAGCAAGACCACTCAATTGCAATAAAGTTCAAATTAAATACATAAAAATCATATGTTTTCTTCAGTTTATTTCCATTTGAACTCACTAGCCTATTAAAAAGCCCCACAGCTGATAAACTGAGGACAAACTGGGAATGACACATAAACACAGAGAAACTAGAGCACCTTACAACATATATTGCTGCTAGACAACAACTGTTAACTGTGAACTAAACATGGAGCATTCAGTTTCATTTTAGAGAGTAAAGGCCAAAAGGTGTGACTTAGCACTGTACCTTAGTGTGATATGGTCCCAGTACAATCCAGCCACAGAAACAGTATCCCAAATAAATGGCAGCAGCGCAGCAGCAAAATCGTATTACGTTTGGAAAGGCAGCTCTTAGTGTCACAATCAGAATCTGCAGAAATTAAGTGTGGGATTGAAACACGATTATATGTGTGTAAAACCTTCTTTGTACACATAAAGTGCTTTTAACATACATTATACTTCTGAAAGAAGCTGAGGTAACGAATGACTCCAACCCACACCAGCAGCGTGGACGTTCCCAACAGGATTCCACAGAGATCGTACGATGAAATACTCTAGAAAACAAACACGTGATGTAAGACGCAATGCCTACTGCCTGTCAATCTACTGTGTACGTGCAATACCTTTGACTCTATTCCAATTTTAATAAAGCTACCAAAGATTGTGAATAGGTCGCTGATGATAAGCAGAATATACCAGCCATTTATAAACTCCATTCTGTCAGACCAGGGAACACGGCGGCTGAATCTGTGCTTGAAAAATTGCACATATTCCTGTAAATGAACGAGTTAAAAATGTTAGTTTGCTTTGTTTTTTTTTTAACCTGAATGCTGTTTATTGTTTATGCAAAAAAAGTTGTGTTTGATGAAGTGTTAGCCTTTGAAAAGTAGGGCACGGGTGCATATGTGGAGCACAAACACAATGAGTCACTGCCGGTCATTTCCTTAGGGACCGGGGGGAATGGAGTGACTGTGGATTCAAAACAAGGCGAGTGATTTTATGATTAAACACCCCTGGGCAATGAGGAGGACGTCAACCATCAGCAGGAAAACAGCCGTGGTTCACCTGTCCAATTCACTTTTTGTCCATCCGCTCACGTTGTCTCGTTAAGTCAAGTCAAAAACGCCTCTAAGACACAGCATAAAGTCAACACCGCATATCCTTTGTTGCGGATATTGTGATGTTTTGTGTGTCATATTCATGTGCAATTACTGTCGTACTCACAAGCAATTAAGGCCATATTCATGTGCATATAACTGATGTGAATAAGAGTGTTTACTAACCATTAGTATTAGTATTATTTAGTCTTATGTTAGCTATTTTTACTTCACTTTATTTATTTTAATTTTAATTTACTTTACTTTACTTTTTATTTTATTTTATTGGTATCTTTATCTTTTTATTTATTTATTTATTTTTTCCTCCATTCCCTATTAAGATATGAGAGGAGTTTTGTTAATAAGAGTTTTTTGTTTTGTTTATAAGAGTTCTTCTATTGAGAGTGTTTTTTTCAAACTTCCTATAAGTTATCTGTCCTTTTCCTCTGTATCTACTGCGTTGCAACACCGAAATGTCCCCATGTGTGGACAATAAAGGAACATCTTATCTTATCTTAAGTGTGCTACGATGATGGCCAGATTATAGCAAGATAAAGGGAAAGTACTTTGCCGTGACAACCTCAAGGTGGGAAAAAAATGGAAAGTGTTTTGATAATCACATGTTGCAGAAGAATTCCTTTCAGAATGGAGCGTCCGCACAGGAGCAGGGACAAGAGGCAGACGATCGCCACCAGGACATCGAAGAACTCCCGGGCGTAATTCTCGGCTACAGAGAAGAAACGGTTCAAAATGTGACAGTGAATACAGTATTCATCGTCCGCTTTGACTTACCGTGGCCAGAGACGTTGGGGTCTTTACACTCTTTAATGGACGCGTCGTTGTGCAAACTGATTTTGACTTTCCCGCTGTGAGCGCGGTTGTCCATGACGATCTGAAAGTAGCGAGTAAGCGGAGGTTAAGTACCGGTGATTGTGTATTTTTGAGTTCCAGATTCCAGTTATACACAACATTTTGACAACTTTTTCCCATTCAAAAGATATCAAATGTTTAGTTATAAAATGGTAATAGTTTCGGCAACGATCCTAATTTATAATCATGGATAACTTCATTCCTGTTTCCTGCTTCCGAAGAGTGCACACGCTTTTTTGCTCGCTCCGCTTGCTATCGCTGCTTTCCTTATTTATTTTGCTTTTTAATCAGTTTTTGTCTTCCAAACATTTTTGCTTTAGACTTTTTCAAGTAAACCAAGGATTTTAAGAACATTTTTCCAGTTTTAACGACATATCTGACGCCAGCGACATGTCCGTGAGAAGAAGGGAGAACTGTGAACGCTGTCGGAAATATCAACAAGAAATTAATGAGCTGAAAACACGGATATTTGTTTTGGAATCTGAAAAAGTTCTTCACGATACCATTCCTGTGTCAACCGACGGTAAGAAGAGCACACTTTTTACAAGAAAAACTGCTACTTTCAACCTAAACCGCAGTGACTCTGTGTCGTTTCCAAAACTGTCTAAAAACCAGAAAGACCAGGCTGTTTCTTGGAACAAACTTGGAGCAAAGCCTAAACGATACAAAGATAACGTGAAGTCACCTAAAATACAGCTCACCAACAGATTTTTACCACTTTCAGAGATGGAATTAAATGAAAAAAGGAAAGATGACGTGGCCAAAATACAGCGAGGAGGATCTGTGCCACAAGCCAAGGTCACGGAGATTGTTTTAGTTGGGGACGGCGCGATAAGTCACGTGACGCATGAAAAGATAAACACACATTCTTTTCCAAGCGCCACTGTTTCTGAGATAACGTCACTCCTTCCAAATATTATGGCTAAGCATGGAGGAGCTAAACAGCTGATTGTGCACGTGGGTGCAGTGGACATGCGGCGGGAACAGACTGAAGTTTTGAAAAAAGACTTCTTGAAGTTATTCGACGTGCTTGATAAAATGGAAATCAAAACATTCATAAGTGGACCTCTTCCAAACATCGACAGGAGGATAAACAAGTTTAGCCGGCTTCTTCAGCTGAACACATGGCTGTCCAAAGAGTGTACCCCTAGAGGACTACACTACATTGAGAACTTCTATCTATTCTGGAAACGAGAGGACCTGTTTAAGAGAAATGGCCCCCACCTATGCAGAGGTGGAGTGAGGGTGCTGACAGAGAACCTGCTCCACGCTCTGAGGCATTGGACTGGGCCTGGACAGGGTCCTGAGCAGATAGTTAGAGAAGAGAGGAATGAGAGAAGAATTCCTGCTCCATCAGCCAGAGACCGAGCCAATGTTTCAACATCAAAAGCACCACAACCTCAGCCTCCACCAAAGGATTCATCAGCAGCTGCTCCACCACCATCAGCAAAGGATTCAGCTCCAGCTGCTCCACATTCACCTCCAGCAAAGGAACAATCTTCAAAGGCCTTGAACCCATCTGTGACAAGCCCAACAACATCCCTGTCATCGCCCCTGCCTTCACACCAGCCCTGGGTTCCCCCTGCAACATCTACTCCCACTAAAGATTCATCATTCTCCTTCTCATCTCCACTCTCACCCATGGGCCTTCCCAGCCATTTTGAAAGTCTGATCAAATCAGGCATTAAGATGGCTCCACTCACGCCCAATATAGCAAGGGCTATGCCGACTACACCAACAAAAGCCCCACCACCCATCCCCCCTCGCCTCTCACCTGGTCCCAAACTCTCCTTGGCTACAAAAGCCCCACCACCCATCCAACCTCGCCTTTCACCTGGTATCTCCCATAGCTAGGATGCACTGGGTCTCAGCGTTGCCGGGACTTATTGTCACATTAAAAATCAAACCAACCCGGGGCCCTATGTAAAAAGAGCCCCCCCTAGTGCTATTTCTGTAGTCACATCATCACACAGATGGAAAAACAAAATGCGAGTCAGGCCCAATCTGAGAAATGTGATTCATATTCCCTGTGAAAAGATAAAGCCCAGTCTCACTAAAACTAGTCTGAAACTTGCTGTGCTAAATGTCAGATCCTTATGTAACAAATCTCTCTTAATTAATAATTGTATTTCTTCTTATAATCTTGATTTTATGTTTTTAACTGAAACATGACTTGACAAAAACACAGGAAATGTAGTTCTGATAGAATCTGCTCCACCCAACTTTAAGTTTGAATCTGAAACACGAGAAAAGAAAAAAGGGGGTGGAGTCTGTGCTGTCTTTAGAGATGAAATAATTACCCGCAGGTTGTCTTTTGGGGTGTTTTCATCATTTGAGTATCCTTTAAAATGGAGCTAAAACGGTCTCCATCCATTCTCTTCATTGTTTTATACAAGCCTCCCCAGCACTGCCAAAGTTTTATTGATGATTTTACTGAGATGCTTTCAGTCATATGCACAGACTTTGATGGTTTGGTCATTACAGGTGATTTCAATGTGCATGTTGATAATATTTGTGACAGAAACGCTAAAGAGCTTGATGCTGTCCTTGAAACCTTCAGTCTTACTCAGCATGTGAGAGGCCCTACCCACAGCAAAGGACACACTCTAGATCTCATAATTACAAAGGGGGTAAATATTTCAAATGTTAATGTGATCGATGTTGCTCTGTCTGATCATTTCTGTGTCTTCTTTGACCTGTCTGTTTCTCTCAAACCTCCGGTTGGTCCTGCAGTTGTTCAGAGGAGACACATAAGTGATGGCACAGGTGCACTGTTTATGGAAATGATAAACTTTGAAAATGTCTCATGTTCTAATGTAAATGATTTGTTGAACTCTGTTACATCTAGTGTTTTGAATGTTCTGGACACCATCGCCCCTATAAAGGCTAAAATGGTTAAAAATAAGCAGAAGGCACCGTGGAGAAATGATGATTCGGTCAGGGCACAGAAAAGGGAGTGCCGCAGGGCCGAACGGAAATGGCGCAAGTCAAAGCTCCAGGTTCAAAAAGAGATTTACAAAGAAAAGCTGAACATGTACAACCTAATCTTATGTAGAACTAGGGAAAGATATTTTTCTGAAATAATTGGAAGCTGCAGTAACAACTCGCGTGTCCTGTTTGCCACAGTAAACAGATTAACAAACCCTCCAGCTCAGCTGCCGTTAGAACTCATTTCCACATCCAAGTGTAATGAGTTTGCATTATTCTTTAATGACAAAGTTCAGGGCATTAAAAATGCTATAAATCCCACAATGCAAAAAATTACCCTAAAACCACCAAGACACTTAGAGCTAACTCACTTTGCACCAGTAACTGACAAAACTGTCCATGAGATCATCACCAGTCTGAGTTCATCTACATGCTGCCTCGATGTGTTACCCACCAGATTTCTAAAGTCTGTGCTGAACAGTTTGTTAGCACCACTCACTCACATAGTTAACATGTCGCTTCAATCTGGAACATTCCCAATGTCTTTGAAAACTGCGGTCATAAAGCCTCTCCTAAAGAAGAGCAGTCTTGATGCCGCAGTACTGAGTCATTACCGGCCCATCTCTAATCTGCCATTTTGGGGCAAAGTCCTTGAAAAGGTTGTTTACCAACAGCTCACAGATTTCCTCTTAATAAACAACTCATTTGATGTTTTTCAGTCAGGTTTTAGACCTCATCACAGCACTGAGACTGCTCTTGTCAAGGTGACAAATGACATCCGCCTGAACACTGACACGGGCAAAGCCTCAGTCTTAATTCTGTTAGATCTGAGTGCTGCTTTTGACACTGTCGATCATGGGATCCTCTTACAGAGACTAGAGGACTGGGTGGGCATCACTGGCACTGCCCTAAACTGGTTAAGGTCCTATCTGGAAGACAGGAAGTACTTTGTTGAAATTGGTAGCTGTGTCTCAGACCACATGACCCTGACCTGTGGAGTGCCCCAAGGGTCAGTCCTGGGTCCCCTTCTGTTCAACCTCTACATGCTGCCGTTGGGTCAGTTGATACGCAGTGAAAATGTGTCCTATCACAATTATGCAGACGACACTCAGATCTATGTTTCACTGTCGGCAGGTGACTATGGACCAGTAGATTCACTCTGTCACTGCATCCAACAGATCAGTTTGTGGATGCAAAACAACTTTCTCCAGCTGAACTCAGACAAGACTGAAATAATCGTTTTTGGCTACAGAAACAAAGAGAAAGTGTTAGCGGTCACCTCCAGAGTCTCGCTCTAAAACCTACAAACCAAATTAGAAATCTGGGGGTAATAATGGACTCAGACTTGAACTTTAATAGCCACGTCAAATCAATAACATCAGCAGCTTTTTACCATCTAAAAAACATTGCCAAAATCAAAAATATAGTGTCAAAACCAGATTTAGAGAGACTTAGCCACGCGTTTGTCTCCAGTAGATTAGACTACTGTAACGGCCTGCTCACTGGCCTCTCCAAACGAGCTGTAAAACAGCTGCAGTACATCCAGAACGCTGCTGCTCGGGTCCTGACTAGAACCAGGAAGTATGATCACATTAGTCCTGTTCTCAGGTCTCTGCACTGCCCCCTGTGGCTCAGAGAATAGACTTTAAAGCAGCTCTGCTTGTGTACAAGTCTCTCCATGGCCTAGCACCAAAGTACATCTTGGATATGTTAGTGCCATATGAACCATCTCGGACTCTGAGGACCTCAGGGACCGGCCTCCTGCTGGTGCCCAGAGTCAGGACAAAACATGGGGAATCTGCGTTTCAGTTTTATGCAGCTAAAATCTGGAACAGTCTTCCTGAAGATGTGAGACAGGCTTCTACTCTGACAATGTTCAAATCTAAGCTAAAAACAGTTTTGTTTAGCTGCGCATATGACTGAAAGGATTCTTTCTTTGCACTCTTCTCTTTTGTTTGTGATTTTATTAGTTTAGAAAATCAGTTGGATTGATAATTTTTAAATTTAGTTAATTTTATTGTAGTTAATTTTTATCGTTGCACTCTTCTCTTTTGTTTGTGATTTTATTAGTTTAGAAAATCAGTTGGATTGATAATTTTTAATTTAGTTAATTTTATTGTATTTCTGTAATTTCTTTGTGATTTGAATGCATTTTTCCTGCTGTGTGAAGCACTTTGAATTGCCTTGTGTATGAAATGTGCTCTACAAATAAACTTGCCTTGCCTTGCCTTGCCTTCATGGACGATGGACCAGGACGATGCAAGAAACATAAAGTATTGTTCAGGGTCTTGGTGCCATCTTGACCATCCAAAAGATTTAATATTTTGCTCTGAATTGTTAGTTGCTATGGTAATATTGTTGTGAGTTCGATTCCCGACTCCGACAATTTGCTGCATGTCCTCCCTTCTCTCTCCTCCCATTTCACTCTGTATTTTCCTGTCATTAGAGCCACAAAATCTTTGAAAAAAAACTAAATTGAAAAAATGTATCAAGTCGTCTGTCACTGTTTATTTGTGGGATTAACAATAAACTATTTATTAACAATAAACTATAACAATAAACTATTTATTAACAATAAACTATAACAATAAACTATTTATTAACAATAAACTATAACAATAAACTAAAAACTATAATAAACTATAACAATAAACTATAAACTATAATAAACTATAAAAATAAACTATAAACTACAAACTATAATAAACTATAAACTAAAAACTATAATAGACTAAAAACTATAATAAACTAAAAACTATTATAAACTACTATAAACTAAAAACTATAATAATATAATAAACTATAATAAACTAAAAACTATAATAAACTAAAAACTATTATAAACTATAAACTACTATAAACTATAAACTAAACTATAAATTAAAAACTATAATAAACTATAACAATAAACTATAATAAATTATAAACTAAAAACTATAATAAACTATAAACTAAAAACTATAATAAACTAAAAACTATTATAAACTATAAACTACTATAAACTAAACTATAAACAAAAAACTATTATAATATAATAAACAATAAACTATAACAATAAACTATAACAATAAACTATTTATTTATTATTTATTGTGGGATTAACAATAAACTATAATAATCTTATGGTTTATGCCCTTTCAACTGGCAACAATCACATCTTTGGGGGTTTCACTTTTGGTTATTTGTGCTGAGAGACAATAAACGTTTATGCCAGTTCTTGTTTCATGTAGATAAGTCTTGTAATTACAGAGATATGAATCAAGAACCAAGAAATCTGACCCATCTCCAGCGCAATTAAAATATGGACAGTTTCAAAAGTAAATCCAATACACAATAAAAGTTTCATTGGCAATTTGTTAAAAATAATATTATCATAGTCATAATATTTGCACTGCTAATACCACAACAGGACACACTATAATAATACTAGTCCATCACTAATACATAGAAAATACTGGTCAATATTGGTCCACTTTACCGTAATAGCAAACGTGTAGCAGTCGGGTATTTCATTGTTCAAAATGGTCTGTATGTTTATGGCCTTTAGCTGGAAGTCAATGGTGACGTTGATCAACCTTGGGACAACAAACAAGTTCAAATATAATATGGCATCATTAAAATGTATTCATATCTCCCAGTGAAAATAAGAACTCACTTGTAAAATTTCAGGGTAAAATTCTTGTAATCATCGTTTCCAGGAGCAGGAGTCAAATTGTGAGGATTGACCCCAGTGCAGTCTGAAAAAGGACAAAAAGCCTGAGATTTGGGCCACGTTTATAGGGAAGTTAACAAACATTTTTCCAAAGTCACATTAAGATAAGATAAGATATTCCTTTATTGTCCACACATGGGGAAATTGAATTGTTGCAACGCTGTAGACACAGAGGAAAAGGACAGATAACTTATAGCAAGTTTAAACACTCTTAATAGAAGAACTCTTATAAACAAAAACTCTTATAAACAAAAACTACTATAGACAAAACCTCTAATTTCTTAATAAGGAATGGAGGGGAAAAATAAAGATAAAATAAAATAAAAGGGTTAGAACTTACTGAAGAACTTCCACAAAGCTGTCTATTACGTTTAAAATTAACTTCAGCCATTTATCACATGTTGTCCAGAGCAGGTGTGCAAATAAGCCAGAACTTTTGGCCCGAGTTTGATGTTTAGCAAATAAAGGAGATGGAAAAAGAGGTGACATCCTGGAAGCCTCTAAAGTAGGACATGTACTGTGTCTAACTCTCCTGACCAGCCGTTCCCAACACGTTTTGACAGACTACTTTACAAAACCTGAGGGTCTGGGATCCAACCCAGTCGCGCCAGTTTCCAAAGGGAGTGATTGACAGGCGGATTAACCAATCAGACAAACGCATTGTCCGTTCGTGTCTAAACAAACATGGTGGATTAGAGGAAAGAATAAAAATAGCACAGACTGAGAAACGTTGCCGACTTCTGCTGAGTCAACAAGCGACGCACTAAACTCTGTAAATCTGAGGTAAATGAAGTTATACATATAGTTCTGAATGTTCCCAAAATATTTGAGAGACGTCTTCTGCATTTGAGAGACACGTGACACAAAGTCTTCCGCATTTGAGAGACACGTGACACAAAGTCTTCCGCATTTGAGAGACACGTGACACAAAGTCTTCCGCATTTGAGAGACACGTGACACAAAGTCTTCCGCATTTGAGAGACACGTGACACAAAGTCTTCCGCATTTGAGAGACACGTGACACAAAGTCTTCTGCATTTGAGAGACACGTGACACAAAGTCTTCCGCATTTGAGAGACACGTGACACAAAGTCTTCTGCATTTGAGAGACACGTGACACAAAGTCTTCCGCATTTGAGAGACACGTGACACAAAGTCTTCTGCATTTGAGAGACACGTGACACAAAGTCTTCCGCATTTGAGAGACACGTGACACAAAGTCTTCCGCATTTGAGAGACACGTGACACAAAGTCTTCCGCATTTGAGAGACACGTGACACAAAGTCTTCCGCATTTGAGAGACACGTGACACAAATTAGCGGCAGTGGTTGGACAGGTAAATGCTGGAGAGTTTTTTTGACGCCCCCCAATGGTCCAATTCCAGACCGAGACGCATTTGAACAGAATGTGGGCGGGGCTGGCGGGTCAGGCAAGAGTCTAACTGGTATCCGCTGACAACTGTGACACAACACATTCTTGCTGTATGATATCCATCCATCCATCCATCCATTTTCTACCGCTTGTTCCCTTTCGGGGTCACGGGTGACTGGAGCCTATCCCAGTGACTTAGGGCCTTAGACGGGGTACACCCTGGACAGTGGCCAACTTGTCGCAGGGTCAACACAGAGACATAGACATTACAGACAGAGAGAACCCACGGTAACACTGGGAGAACATGCAGACTCCACCCAGTGAGATCATGTGATGTTGGTCTGGAACCCATGATCTCCTTCTTGGGAGGCAAGAGCGCTAACCGCCTTTGCCACCGTGCACCCCTGTATGATATACCGCGGTCAAATGTTTTGTTAACGTATTATAAAAACCCACAAAGGTAAAACTCAGGAGTGGTTCTTACTGGTGACGACACTCGGGTCGATGTCGAACGTGTCGTTGACGGGGTCGATGAAGCCTTTCTTGAAGTAGCGCTGACAAAGGGCGAGCGCACTGTCGTTGTAACCGACGCCCGGCACGTAGGCATAACGTCCCAGGGAGATCTGAGGCAGATCCAGGTACTGGAGCAGAAACAGCATGAATAAATATTTGAGGAACTGCGTCGGCTTAAATAGTATCAAGCACTTTCCCCTTCTTTATACTTTTACAGTAGTTATTGTAGTTTTTACTGTAGTCATTCTATTGTAGTAACACTTCAAAATTAGCACTGTTGACCACCACTATTCATTATTTTTGTAGTCTGCTCGACAGCGATATTTGTTTGATTGGTCCACTAGTCCGACAATTACAGTATTTCTATTGTACGAGACTTTTTAAATACACTATCCACTAAGTAAAAGTTGAAATACGGCGACCGAAAGCTTCTAGATAGAGAATATTAATGAATAAACTGTATCATACATGAAAATCATTTATTATTTCGTAGATATTTTGATATAATAATGCAGTTGTCTATGTGTTTTAGAGTCTACAGTGATGAAAATACGATTATTTTCTATGGTCGACTTTGTTGTTTATTCATTGCAGCCTTATTGAAAACAGTATTTCAGTATTTGTAACTCTGGGTTTAACGTGATTAAAACGCAAGATGTACTCAAAATTATATCCAGTTAACGGTGCAAATGAACGACTATTTTTGAGCACCTGATGCGGTTGCTTTTACCTTATCTATGGCGAAGCGAATGTGGCTGTTGAGCTGGTCCTGCGAGTACAATTCCTGGGGCTTGTTGTCTTGGTAACCGTTCAGGAAAAGGTGCTTAAACACCGCAGTATTCTCGTCCTTAAACGTCACCACCATCTGGTTACTCAGGCCGAAAAGCACCAGCTACACCAGAGGGTCAACGGTCAAAGAGGGAATAGGTCACAGAACTGTTGCTCATTGGCATTTCCTATTTGTATACAGAGCATGATTGCACCTGCACAGTGACAATGATGATTTTCAGCAGCTGCAGACCCAGTTTGAAAGGCTTGCGTCCCTTGGCGTGGTATTTGTCACACGGGCTCATGAAGAAGTATTTGAGTTTCCTCCTGAGCGCTTCCTCCTCTTCCTCTCGCTGCCGCTGCTGGAAGCCTGGCCCCCCCAGTCCTCCAGCAGGTCCGGGGCCCCCATCGCCGAGCAGGTCCTGGGAGCCGTAGCCAGACACAGACGACAGCAGCCGGTCCTTCTCTGACAAATATAAATACAGCGTTTATGCGACAAATGTAATGTGTGTCTTCAAAAATAATCCTCACAATTAACTACAATGACTTGCAAATTAAACCCATTTCTTCTTTTGAAAACTAAAGGGGAAGTAACAAAATGGGATGTATTGTGAAAGTGCAATGTCAGTGGAATATTACAATATGACTAGTAAACTACTGGACACAAAGATTATCTCCAGTTAATAATGTAAAACGATATTTTGATATTTTACACTAATATTATTCTTATTCAATTATCATGAGAACGTGTGTCAATCAAAAGTGATATTGTTTGTGTTTATATGTTTATTTAGTCTATGGCCAGAATATGAGCCATCCATGTGACATAAAGTTAGTATAAGCTCCATGATGTAGCCTAAGGTTTCAGCTTACTATCTCTTATTTTGAGGACCATTCAGCAGATACAATATTTAGTTTTTAATTGTGAATTGCTTTTATATTTATCATTATTCTGAAACCTATGGAGTGTAGCTCGTTAGTGCCTACGTAGATTACGAGCTAAAACTGAATTGGTCAACATTCTTTCATTCCGACTATTGCATATGAGAAAACAAGAGCAAAAGGAGGTAAACAGAGGTAAAGAGAGGTAAACAGAGGTAAACAGAGGTGAACAGAGGTGAACAGAGGTAAAGAGAGGTAAACAGAGGTGAACAGAGGTGAACAGAGGTAAACAGAGGTGAACAGAGGTGAACAGAGGTAAACAGAGGTGAACAGAGGTGAACAGAGGTAAACAGAGGTAAACAGAGGTGAACAGAGGTAAACAGAGGTAAACAGAGGTGAACAGAGGTGAACAGAGGTGAACAGAGGTGAACAGAGGTAAAGAGAGGTAAACAGAGGTGAACAGAGGTGAACAGAGGTAAACAGAGGTAAACAGAGGTGAACAGAGGTGAACAGAGGTAAACAGAGGTAAACAGAGGTGAACAGAGGTGAACAGAGGTAAACAGAGGTAAACAGAGGTGAACAGAGGTGAACAGAGGTGAACAGAGGTGAACAGAGGTAAAGAGAGGTAAACAGAGGTAAACAGAGGTGAACAGAGGTAAACAGAGGTAAACAGAGGTGAACAGAGGTGAACAGAGGTGAACAGAGGTGAACAGAGGTGAACAGAGGTAAAGAGAGGTAAACAGAGGTGAACAGAGGTGAACAGAGGTAAACAGAGGTAAACAGAGGTGAACAGAGGTGAACAGAGGTAAACAGAGGTGAACAGAGGTGAACAGAGGTGAACAGAGGTGAACAGAGGTGAACAGAGGTAAAGAGAGGTAAACAGAGGTGAACAGAGGTGAACAGAGGTAAACAGAGGTAAACAGAGGTGAACAGAGGTGAACAGAGGTAAACAGAGGTGAACAGAGGTGAACAGAGGTAAACAGAGGTGAACAGAGGTGAACAGAGGTAAACAGAGGCAAACAGAGGCGAACAGAGGTGAACAGAGGTAAACAGAGGTGAACAGAGGTAAACAGAGGTAAACAGAGGTGAACAGAGGTAAACAGAGGTAAACAGAGGTGAACAGAGGTAAAGAGAGGCAAACCTGTGGCGGGGTCCTGGATGTCGCTGTAAGAGGCAGACGCCATAATAATAATAATTGCGCGGAAACGGGACAATTATGACATGTTTGGTTCATTAAACGGTCCGTGATGTCACTATTAAACAAAAGTAAATAAGCTTGAAAAGGATGTCAGGACGTCACACCCATGGATGATATTAACGGATCACCGACAAAAGGTAAACACAAGCCAGCTTCCGCCTCACCACGTGACCACGTCACGTGATTACGTCAGCCTGGTGAGCATGCGTTTGGGCCATGGACGGAAAATAACCAGATCATGAATTACACAAATACTGTACCGGGGACTGTAACAACTCTATGGTAAGACTGTAAGTGAGTTACTAATAGTATTCTTTTTTAAATATTTTTTATTTACTTCAGCCTGTACAACGTCTCACACAAATAAAATAAACAAATGTGCAATCACATTTTTGTTAAAGTATGTAACGTGATTCATTATTTTACAATGGGTCACTTTTCCATACATTGCTGTAATAACAACAACAAATAACTGTAACCTACACATCAAACAAGGAAATATTGTAACACTTTGTTTCATGATTAAACCAATAAAAAGGAAGAATGTTCAGAAGCTATACCTTTATGTTCATTACTTGCTGTACATTGGCCCCTGCATCTGTTTCCCATTCAACAGACATAACATTTAGTTTGAAATTGTCCATCCCTATCCCTAATGTCTCCTCCTTTTGAAACCCATGGATAATGCAATACTTATAACGCAGTCACAAACTCCAATAGCGGACATTTTGTGATAAAACAAACCACAAATTACAATAAATAAACCTGTAAGTGAGTCCATTTGCAGAGTTAACTCAATTTGATCATCTGCCATCCAGCGCCTTGTCCCTGGCGATGACCGACTCGTTGAACTTGATCATAAGCGTGGTGCCTTTGTGCCAGTGAGCAGTGACTTTGGCAGGGAAACCGCTGTGTGTGAGGATGGCCTCCAAAATTCCGGCGGTGAAGGAGGCACAGTTGAGGCTGCTGTTCTCCTTGGGCACGGATATGTAGGCGTTAATCAGAGGATCCTTCTCTATAATGTAATAAGTCTTGTCGTCGTCATTGGCTTGCTCCAGCTTATCGGCCTCTTTTCCAAACAGGGATTTCCACACGTTAACCTGAAGGAAGATAAAGAGGCTGTCGTGAGGAGCCAGGAGAACATCGGTCAATTATGTCAAGAGGGATCCGCGTTTGTCCAAATAATTTCCACAAATTATGGTCCCGACACAATAATAGACTGGTGAAATTAAGCCAGTCACAATGATTTACCTCAATTAGCTTAATATTTTAGTTACTTTATCTTTGTAGTACAGTAAAATCTGACCGTCGAGAGTCCAATAAATAACTTTTATTAATGTTTTTCAAAGATGTTGTACATTTAGAAAAGGGTTTTCTCCGATTCTGATACTTTTTGTGTCAGTGGCATAATGAAGTTTAAATATTTTCGTATATTGTGATATTTTGTTGCACCAATATATCGCACTTAAAATGTTGCTATTGTGACAGGTGAAATGTATAATTTTGATAGAATAACAAGTGGTGGTATTATTCAAACTCGGAAGTAAGCTTGTTGGTTTAGAAGATTGATTTATTGCTGTTTTTGTGGACCCAATCACCAACAACAACAAGAAAATATCAACTTCTTAGACAGTGAATCGACTGGTAGGTGGGGGTGGGCAATATTGATTAGTATTTATAATAAAAATCTCTATATATGTATTCCAGTAATAATATGTAGACGATATTAACCGTTGTTTGTCTTTAATTTTGGATTACTAGTCTGTAAGAAACGTTTTGATTGAGTTGATGATAATGTCAAGCCAACAAAAATGGGTCTTTAAACGTCAAACAAATGTGAAATGTCTGTAAAATGAATCACAAAAGTACAGAAATATCACTTATAAACACCATGTTTTTTCATTTATATTTTTCATTTGCTCTACTTTATACATATATATGTTTTAAAACAATATACACAACATTCACAAGTCTATCTACATGCCATGATCGTATTTCTGACCTCTACCTGTAGACCCCTGTTCTTTATATATAATTCTAGGACATTTAGAACCTATAGTGTGCACCTTGATGAACAGCAGCATGTTGAGCACTTTGGTCTCCCTCTTGCCGTTCTTCTCCCTGAGCACCAGGACGTCCAGCAGACTGGCCCCCACACTCTGGCCCATGTCCGAGAGCCGGGACTGCAGCTCCGTGACCGAGTACACGCGGCTCTGACAATACTGCACCATCTCGGAGAAGAGCAGGGCGAACGCACTCACGCCCACTTCTGTCTTGGGACGGGTCAGCGGCCGCTCCAGGATGCTGGACTTTCCTTTAGTGAAGCGGCTGTCCATTTTGATCTGGAAAAGGCAACGTTACACAGTTTAAAAAAACACTACACACATTAAAGTAGTTCAATTAAATGTTCAAGTTAATTCCTAGTAGTTTCGGTTATAGTGGCGAGGCATCCTGGGCGTCTGGAAACAATATCACGTAGGAAATAACACATCTTTAAAGACTATTCAGTATCAGATCTATTTAATAATTTTAAAACTAAACACAAGCAACAATTTTAATTTCTAGTTTAGAAAGGTTACTTGGCGTTTATATAAAAATGGATGGGGGGAAAACATTTTATTTTCTAGCCTTCAAATGGTATTTGAGCTTCACAAAATATAAAGTATGTAAAATATCTGTAGATGAGATGAAAAACTATCGTGGGTCAACATTTCTGTAAGAGTCCAATAAAACTTTTCCATGATTTTGGGCTTAATCAAAAATGCAATATATCTATCATAATTAAAATAAACAAATATTGTAAAAGTCTGTTATATCACGAACATGTATGATTATCATTTACCAATAATATCATTAACTCTGTCGTGCTTTATGATATTCTGAGGGTTATACCAGATTATAAACATTCAGGATCCAAAGTGGGGCACTCCTGGGAATAACTAAGTTGATTTCATTAATTTTATAAACGGATGTATCTTGCCTATCACTGTCTGTCGATGCGATTTGGAAGTAAGATTAAGCATTTATTTTAAAAAATCATTTATATTTTCTTTCGCTGAACTTCGCTTTTTATTCTGTAGTGTAAACCTGAGAGACGGAAGTAGCGTTAGCATTTAGCATAGACACAACAGATAGCTGCTTTAAACCAACAGCAGCGGGATTTTTGACACAAACATCTTTTAAAGAGACGAATTATAACATGTTTAACTTGCACATGAATTTATTACATGATTGTGCTATTTTTAATCACATACCTTGATGATTTGTTGACAGTTTCATGCAGCAGCAGGTTCCCGTTTCTTCTTCTAATTAATATTATTTAGCTCTAGCGCCATCTGCTGGACAAGCTGGGGCGTTAAGTACTTTTCTAATCTTGGTGAAAATTGGTTGATTGGTTGCTTGAATAAAAGTCTTTTCATCATTTGACCAGCTGTAGGTCGTTCACATCATATTTTTTTATTTTGGTTTCTAATATAAGATCTGCTAAATGTACTTCAATAGTATTTTACATTGTTAATTGTGGAATCCACGTGTATGATGGGAACTGTATCCGCACCTTCCTCTTTTCAGCTCAGCAGACTGACAGATTTATGCCTGACCTCTGCTGTGTACATCCCAGATTAGACCTTATTTTGCATTTTTCTTTGGGCCTTATTTTGCATTTTTCTTAACATCCTGTTTTGTATGCCACATGTTCCTTAGCAACACTGCTCTTATTACATTTTCTGATAACTGCTCACACATTTATTGGAAAGAGGGAAAAAATACAGTAAATTGATAGACTAGCATTTATTATATGTTTTTGCACTATGTAATATTATTGTAGACGGTGCAGTTCCAGAATTTTAAAAAAGTATGTTAAGGATTTTTTATAAGAATATTATAAAAGACAGAAATAAATGTGTAGCAGATTTGTCCACTCAGCACAATTCTTCATCAAGATCACGTAGCACATTTAGATCAGATAGCACATTTAAAACACTTAAATACATGTACTTTACCCGAACAGTTATTTTTTCGAGTAAAGACAGTTACTTGAAGAGTCTCTCCACCGCCGGGTTTGTGCAACCTCAGCACGCTTGAGTCAATCTTGTTGGAGTTTCCAAATGACATGGGAATGGACATTAGGACATTAGCACATTGCCAAACAGAGGACAACCATCAATTTACACAGTTCCCAGTGATTCCAGATTCCAGTAACAACATCGGAACACACATTTGCATCGACAAACCGTCAAATGGGACGAACAACGTTGCCCCAATTGCAGGTGCTAGTTTCCCAGATTGCTTATTTGCAGTTTGCTTATGGGCTGATTATTTCCCCGTTGCGTAAGCAGCCGGTGGCACAGGAATGCTTTATATATGACAGTCGCACAGCAGCGTTCTGACACTGAGGTTATTCCGGGGTAGAAGCTGCAGGATGGAACACCACTGGAGATGTGTCTTGGTGCTTGTCGGCGTCTTGTTCGTTTTAGGCACAGACGGTAAGAAGAATATATTTGTAATGTTTTGTTTTCTCTCAGCAACGATCCAGATCAAACCCTTAACTCTAATTGTATTTACTTTATCATTTGTTGACGCTCGGGTGTTGTTAATTTTCTTTCCTTTCCTGTGGCGTTAAAAGCATTTTGTTTGGAGCAGTGTTCTGACTTTGGAGGGATAAAGCGTTTTGATTTTCTTTCTAATCAAGAGGGCCTATTTTTCCTAAAACACCAGAGTGAAATCAAACTGAAGCCGTTTCTGAACCCTTTGGAGCACAAACAATCGTCTGGACTCTGTGTGATGCTGATCCTCTGTAGTTTTGGTCTGATTTAGTCTAAATATGAGTGGAAACAGGCTCTGCGCAGAGGAACATCAGATTCTAAATAAGTTAATTTAACTAAAAATGTGATTTGTAACTTTGGACTTAGGAAAAAAAGTCAAAAAGATTAAATGCATTTAAAAGTCCAGGCAGAATCCATATAAAAGTCCTATTAAATGTTTTAGAATGTTCTCTTATGGCACTGACTAAATATTTGTCTTGTTTATTGTCATACATTTTTTATTGAATGCCATTTTCCTTTGTTTTGATGATAATATATGAAATTGTAACAAAAAATAACTGCTCAATGAAAGGAATAAGAGACAAAGTAACACATTTCTTGTCCAACACTACAGTAAAAGCAGACTTTGCTCTCACCCACTCTACCCCATGAATTTGTCAGAATAATGAATTAACCATAATCTCAATATACAGCGGTAGATACTATAGTTTTGTGTGTTTTAATCAAATTTGCAAAATTAATGGTGGTGTAATTGTGCTGTGATTATGGGTTGATAACAATAGCATATGTATGACTCATTTCAAAAGTAAAAAAATCCTTATCCGTGCAGCCGAACCCCGTGTGATATCGAGCCTCAGGGAGTGCTTTATACATTACACAGTTTCTGTCCCTGTACAAAGTAGGGTTGTTAAAAGTATCAAAAATCAAATGAATAATCAATACTTGAATGATCTTCGGCTTTATTAGAACTAGTATAAAACCACATGGAAACAAAAAGAAAGTACTATCATTTTGAGAGGGAAATTATTCCTATTCCATCCATCCATCCATCCATCCATCTTCTGCCGCTTTATCCGGGGCCGGGTCGCGGGGGCAGCAGTCTGAGCAGGGACTCCCAGACTTCCTCTCCCCAGACACTTCCTCTAACTCCTCCGGGGGGATCCCGAGGCGTTCCCAGGCCAGCCGAGAGACATAGTCTCTCCAGCGTGTCCTGGGTCTTCCCCGGGGCCTCTTCCCGGTGGGACATGCCTGAAACACCTCCCGAGGGAGGCGCCCAGGAGGCATCCGGAACAGATGCCCGAGCCACCTCAGCTGGCTCCTCTCGACGTGGAGGAGCAGCGGCTCTACTCCGAGCTCCCCCCGTGTGGCCGAGCTCCTCACCTTATCTCTAAGGGAGCGCCCAGCCACACGGCGGAGGAAACTCATTTCGACCGCTTGTATCCGCGATCTTGTTCTTTCGGTCACTACCCAAAGCTCATGACCATAGGTGAGGTCAGAACGTAGACCGACCGGTAAATAGAGAGCTTTGCCTTTCGGCTCAGCTCCCTCTTTACCACAACGGTTCAATGCAGCGACTGCATCACTGCAGCCGCTGCACCGATCCGCCTGTCGATCTCACGCTCCATCCTTCCCTCACTCGTGAACAAGACCCCGAGATACTTGAACTCCTCCACTTGGGGCAAAGACCCCCCCACCCACCTGGAGAGGGCAAGCCACCTTTTTCCGGTCGAGAACCATGGCCTCGGATTTGGAGGTGCTGATTCTCATCCCAGCCGCTTCACACTCGGCTGCAAACCGTCCCAGTGCATGTTGCAGGTCCGGGTTTGATGGAGCCATCAGGACAACATCGTCTGCAAACAGCAGAGATGGAATCCTGTGGTCCCCAAACCGGACACCCTCCGACCCCTTACTGCGCCTAGAAATTCTGTCCATAAAAATTATGAACAGAACCGGTGACAAAGGGCAGCCCTGGCGGAGTCCAACATGCACTGGGAACAGGTCTGACTTACTGCCGGCAATGCGAACACAGCTCCTGCTCCAGTCATACAGGGACCGGACAGCCCTGAGCAAAGGGCCCCGGACCCCGTACTCCCGGAGCACCCCCCAAAGGACACCCCGAGGGACACGGTCGAAAGCCTTCTCCAGATCCACAAAGCACATGTGGACTGGTTGGGAAAACTCCCATGAGCCCTCGAGCACCCGATGGAGGGTATAGAGCTGGTCCAGTGTTCCACGAACTGGACGAAAACCACTCTGCTCCTCCTGAATTCGAGGTTTGACTATCGGTCGGATTCTCTTCTCCAGTACCTTGGAATAAACCTTACCGGGGAGGCTGAGGAGTGTGATCCTTCTGTAGTTGGAACACACCCTCCGGTCCCCCTTCTTGAACAGAGGGACCACCACCCCGGTCTGCCAGTCCAGAGGCACGGTCCCCGAACGCCACGCGATGTTGCAGAGACGTGTCAACCAAGACAGTCCTACAACATCCAGATACTTTAGGTACTCAGGGCGGATCTCATCCACCCCCGGAGCCCTGCCACCGAGGAGTTTGCGAACAACCTCAGTGACTTCAGCTTGGGTGATGGATGAGCCAGCCTCTGAGTCCCCGGTCTCTACTTCCTCTTCGGAAGACGTGACTGAGGGATTAAGGAGATCCTCAAAGTATTCCTTCCACCGTCCGACGACATCCCCAGTCGAGGTCAGCAGGTCTCCACCCGCACCGTAAACGGTGTTGGTGAGACACTGCTTCCCCCTCCTGAGGCGCCGGACGGTTTGCCAGAATTTCTTTGGTGCCGACCGATAGTCCTCCTCCATGGCCTCCCCGAACTCCTCCCAGGCCCGGGTTTTTGCCTTTGCGACAGCACGAGCCGCGGCTCGCTTGGCCTGCCGATACCCGTCGATGACCTCCGGAGACCTACAACCAGAGTGGCCTGATAGGCTCCTTCTTCAGTCTGACGGCATCCCTTACTTCCGGTGTCCACCACCGGGTTCGGGGGTTGCCGCCACGACAGGCACCGGAGACCTTGCGACCACAACTCCGAGCAGCCGCATCAACAATGGAGGCGGAGAACATGGTCCACTCGGACTCAATGTCCCCAACCTCCCCTGGGACATGGGAGAAGCTCTCCCGGAGGTGCGAGTTGAATACCCTACTGACAGAGGGCTCCACTAGACGTTCCCAACAGACCCTCACAATGCGCTTGGGTCTGCCAAGTCTGTCCGGCTTCCTCCTCCGCCAGCGGATCCGACTCACCACCAGGTGGTGATCGGTTGACAACTCTGCCCCTCTCTTCACCCGAGTGTCCAAGACACGCGGCCGGAGGTCTGATGACACGACAACAAAGTCGATCATTGACCTCCGGCCTAGGGTGTCCTGGTGCCATGTGCACTGATGGACACCCTTGTGCTTGAACATGGTGTTCGTCATGGACAATCCGTGGCTAGCACAGAAGTCCAATAACTGAACACCGCTCGGGTTCAGATCGGGGAAGCCGTTCTTCCCGATCAGCCCTCTCCAGGTGTCACTGTCATTGCCCACGTGGGCGTTGAAGTCCCTCAGTAGAACAACGGAGTCCCCGGTCGGTGCACTGTCCAGTACCCCTCCCAAGGACTCCAAGAAGGCCGGGTACTCTGCACTGCTGTTCGGCCCGCAGGCCGCCGCAACAGTGAGAGACCTGTCCCCCACCTGAAGGCGGAGGGACGCGACCCTCTCGTTCACCGGGGTAAACTCCAACACGTGGCAGCTGAGCTGAGGGGCTATAAGCAAGCCCACACCAGCCCGCCGCCTCTCCCCGCGGGCAACACCAGAGAAGTGGAGCGTCCAGCCCCTCTCGAGGAGATGGGTTCCAGAGCCCAAACTGTGCGTGGAGGTGAGGCCGACTATATCTAGTCGGTATCGCTCAACCTCCCGCACAAGCTCAGGCTCTTTCCCCCCCAGCGAGGTGACATTCCATGTCCCCAGAGTTAGTCTCTGTGTCTGGAGATCTGGTCGCCGAGGCCCCTGCCGTCGACTGCCGCCCAGATCTCTCTGCACCGGCCCCTTATGGATCCTCCTGCGGGTGGTGGGCCCACGGGAGGGTGGGCCCACGGGAGGGCGGCCCCACGTCGCTCTTTCGGGCTGTGCCCGGCCGGGCCCCGTGGGGTAAGACCCGGCCACCAGGCGCTCGCCATGGAGCACCCATCCCAGGCCTGGCTCCAGGATGGGGCCCCGGTGATGCCGATCCGGGCGACGTAAACTGCCTTGTTCTTGTTGTCATCATAAGAGGCTTCTGAACCGATCTTTGTCTGACCCGTCACCTAGGACCTGTTTGCCTTGGGAGACCCTACCAGGGGCATGAAGCCCCCGACAACATAGCTCCCGGGATCATTCGGGCACTCAAACCCCTCCACCACGTTAAGGTGTCGGTTCAAGGAGAGGTATTCCTATTCCTTGGTATCTAAATCGAGTATGAATGAAATGTTAACATTACAAAGAAGATTCTCAGCTCATTTGTTAAGAAATCTCAAATAATGAAAGGTTTGGGTTCGTTGGTCTGATACAAACATGTGTGACAATGGTACAGTTTGTATTTGTATTTATATTTTCTTGCTTTGTTTTCAGCTTCTTCTTGGCACATGACTGACTTCATCGAGGCCTTGAAAGAGCTAGAGGACGGACATCCTGATCTGAAGCCTGTACATTTACTGAAGGCCCTCCGCGGCGCATCCGGCCTCACTGACCCCTTCATCCAGCACTACCTCGGGAGACCTCCACCTGCTTCCTCTCCCCACTTCAACGTGTCTACAGACCTGATCCCCGCTCTCCACTACCACATCGCCGCCAACAATCAAGAACGTGGCGTGGTGTTGACAGGAGACGGCACCACGGTGGCGCTCCGCCCTCTTCTCCTCGGCATAGAAGCTGGCTTTCTCCGGAGACTCAGGTGGGACGTTCCAAGTCGCCATCCGAGCACTCTTTTAACAAAAAAGTCCCCCCAAAATGAAGATCTGGGCCCTGACGGTTGCTGGGACGACCCTGCCAGCCCTCAAACATTCACTCTCGCACACAGACCGAGTTTACTCACCGCCGCCCAGATCAATGGGGGAATGGACGGCGTCATCTTGGCCCGTGAAGCGGTCAAATCTCCACTTCTTAAGCTGAGTGCGTTGTTGACACTGTACTATGGCCACCAGCTGGATCACCGAGGTTTGGACGCAGCGCCTCGCATCATCAGCCGGCGCCGCAGAGAGAACTTCAAGCCGCTGATGGAGAGCTCGGAGAGTAGCCTGGGCGTTCTGAGGATGGAGGCGGTGGCTGTGGTTGAAATGCGCAGAAGGATGAAAGGGCAGAGGGTCGTCAGGCTGAAGGAGAAGAAGCAGATGATGGCTGCCTTTAGCAACAGGGTGAAAGAGTTAGTGCAAAAATACACAGGTAAGATTTGGGGTAGAGCGGCCATAATTATACAAATGTACATATTCCATTTACACTAAGAATATTTTCCTTAAGAATATCCTTCTTTTAGGTTTTATATTTCCCTGTAATTCTATGCAGTCGGTGCATAACCAGAACAATCTCTTTATTCATGGATTTCAACTTCCTGTTATTTTCAACATTTTAAGGACTTCTCCAAATTCAAAAGATATAATATTTTGTCTTCAATTATGAATCTCTAAAGAAACAATCCCAATTTCTCATCATTCTGAAACCCATGAATGTTTGTAATAGAAATAGGCTTGTGGCTCCACTTTGTGGTATTAATTTGAGCAAATCATTGTAAAGAAGCCTGGCACTAGATTAGATGGAATAGTTTGGAAATTGTAACCCAAACTTTAATACTTATTATAGATACAATTATGGAAAATGAATTGATCAATTGAGCTGTTGTTAAAAAGTACAGCTATGGAACCTGCACTTGGTACAGAACAATGTACTGATAATTATGGATTTCGACATTGACTTGAATAATCCCTGTGGGACTGTCAGTGGAGTCATTTTTAACTGATGAAAATAGCTTATAATTGAGCTAATCACAAAAGGAAAACAAACAAATGAAATATGCTCGGCCCTTATCTGTGTCACACCCACTAATGCTTAACCAGGCCTCAGGCTAAACTCTGCTTTTACTTTGTACAGGTGTAGAACACATAACTTACTACTATTTTACATTAAAAATATTTTTTTACATTTCATTTTTGCAATGTATTGATGTATTGATCACTATTACATTATCATTATTGTGAGCCATACATGAATACATGAATAATGACAATCCAATCCCAAATTAAACTAAGGTATTTTCCCCCCTTCTGGACACAACACAATAATAATCTTGCATGTCACTGGTGCCTCACTTGACAATGTGTTGTTGCAGACTGCCCTCCCATCGTCCCGCGCTGCATGTGGGGTGCAAAGCCGTACAAGGGCACGCCCACCAACCTGACTCTGCCTCTCAGGTTCCTGTACATCCACCACACGGCGACACCGAGCCAGCCCTGCCTCACCTTCCAGCAGTGCTCCGCAGACATGAGGTCCATGCAGCGCTTCCACCAGGACGACCGCGGCTGGGACGACATCGGATACAGGTGACACAGTAAAAACAAAACAGAACCATCACCTGACCCTGGGATACTGTCACCAGTGTGTACTCCCTTTTGTTACAGTTACAAGATCAAAAAGATGACTGAAGTAGCACGTGATAGATAAAAGTTTCCCTTTAAAGATTTACATAAAGAATAAAAAGTAAAAAATTAAAGCGTTAAACACAGTGATTTTCTTTAGAATTGTGCTAATCTTTAGTCTACATCAGCAATTTGAATTAATTTCTTACTTTCCATGGTGAATTTTATGTATAAGTATGGTTTTGTTTGCTCAAGGCTGGTGAACGCCAAACCTTTAGGCAGAATGTCACCATGAATGTGCTGAAAATACATAGAAAAGTACCTGTATCTGCTCTTAAATTAAGTGAAATAACAGTTATATTAGTTATATGCAAATAAGAGTGTTTACTTATAATAATAAGAATAATAATAATGGTAAAGTATACGCTCTTATTTGCATATAACTGATGTAAATAAGAGTGTTTACTTTACCATTATTAGTAGTTTTATTTTGTGTTATGCTAGCTATTTTTATTTTATTTTTATTTGAATTTCCCCCCCTCCATTCCCTATTAAGATATGAGAGGTTCTGTCTACGGGAGTTTTGTTAATAAGAGTGTTTGTTTATGAGAGTTGTTTTGTTTATAAGAGTTCTTCTATTAAGAGTGTTTTTTAAACTTCCTATAAGTTATCTGTCCTTTTCCTCTGTATCTACTGCATTACAACAATGACATTTCCCCATGTGTGGACAATAAAGGAATATCTTATCTTATCTCATCTTATAGAGGCCAAATGTATCCCCTGTAAAAAAAACAAAAAGTACAGCTACTTAAGTACAGTACTGTGTTACTTTCCTCCACTGGCTGTCAATAACTCAAGACTCAGGATATGAAAGAGCACTTTGGGTTTTAGGCTCAGGTTTAATCCTCTTGCTTTCTGTTGAAAAACATAAACAACTTGAATTTAAAATATTCCTGTGACTACAATATATCAGTATATAAACACAGTATTTCATTTGATGTTTGCTTCCAATGTGGACACATATATGTAACGTTAATGAAATTATTAAGACAATAAATCGATTGAGCCAAAATAGTTGTCTTACAATATTGAAGAGAATCCCTCCTTCTGTTTTGGCAGTTTTGTTGCTGGTTCTGATGGTTACATCTATGAAGGGCGTGGCTGGCACTGGCAGGGAGCGCACACTCTCGGACACAACTCCATTGGCTATGGCGTGTCCTTTATAGGTGACTACTCACGCGCCCTCCCCTCTGCGGACTCCATGGAGCTGGTGCGGGATAAGTTGGCCTCCTGCGCTGTGCGGGGGGGTCGTCTTGTGGACCAGTTTGTCCTGCAGGGCCACAGGCAGGTCGTGGCGGGCACGGCGTGTCCTGGAGACACTTTCTACAGTGAGATCCAGACTTGGGAGCATTTTGGGGTAAGTGCTTCCACTTGACTGACTTAACCATGTGCAATACCGTCATATTCATGTGCAATACTGACTTAACCATGTGCAATACCGTCATATTTATGTGCAATACTGACTTAACCATGTGCAATACCGTCATATTCATGTGCAATACTGACTTAACCATGTGCAATACCGTCATATTTATGTGCAATACTGACTTAACCATGTGCAATACCGTCATATTTATGTGCAATACTGACTTTACCATGTGCAATACCGTCATATTCATGTGCAATACTGACTTAACCATGTGCAATACCGTCATATTCATGTGCAATTACTGTCGTACTCACAAGCAATTAAGGCCATATTCATGTGCATATAACTGATGTGAATAAGAGTGTTTACTTACCATTAGTATTAGTATTATTTAGTCTTAAGCTAGCTAGTTTTACTTTACTTTATTTTATTATCATTTACCTTATTTTATTATTATTTTATTTTTCATCTTTATCTTTTTAATTTTATTTATTTATTTTCCTCCATTCTCTATTAAGATATGAGAGGAGTTTTGTTAATAAGAGTTTTTTTGTTTTGTTATATAAGAGTTATTAAGAAAAGAGTTATTTATTAAGAGTGTTTTTTTTTTTTTAGACTTCCTATAAGTTATCTGTCGTTTTCCCCTGTATCTACTGCGTTGTAACACCAAAATGTCCCCATGTGTGGACAATAAAGGATTATTTTATCTTATCTTATGTTCTGCGATGAAAACAAACCTTAAAAGTGTATGAAACGCTATATTTGCTTCTGGATACCTTATCAAACTGTCCTAAAAATGCAATGCAATGCAAGTCAAATGGGTCTTCTACTTGAGTTGGTTTGATACAGCAGTACTTACGATGCTGCAGCAGTTAAAATGCTTTGCACATGCTTTACTTACCGTTCTTTTTGTTTTTGTTTGTAGGAGGTGACACACTGAACCATCTGCAAAAGAAGAACCCCTTGAATAAAAACATAATACAAATAAGTGTTTGTGTGTTTTAGTTTCAGTGTTCTGTCATCAAAAGGGAAGATTATTATGAGTACAGTGATAGAGGGATTGGCTGTCAGCAGGAGTAAAGAACCATCTGTTACATCTACATGAAAACATCTTGTGCTATTTCACAACCCCCAAAATAGATCATCAAGCCAAATCAAGTGACAACATACCTTCTACCCCATCAAATTCATCTAAATGTTTCTTTTCGTGTTTCATCAACTCACTTTTTAATTCGGTCTGTGATTGTTATTGTTAGGCCCGAGCGCCACAAGCTGGCAAGAGGCCTATTAATCTCGTAAGGCCGTGCGAAGCACGGCTGCGAAAGTGCGCACGTAGTGCGCACGAAATCGAGCGCAAAGCGCTCGCCCACTTCCAAACACTCACTAACGCACTCCTTCACTCATGCACGCCCCGTGCATACTAATTAGTAGTAGGAAAATGGAACATTACCGTTGTAAACGGGCGAAGCCCGTGCAAAAGTGCGCACTAAACGAGCACTTTACATTGAGATGACGACCGCGAAGCAGTCGTCATCCCCATATAAAGCACTCATTTGCGCTAAGTAGCTCACGAATACGTTCCCCATCTCTTGCATGTTCCGTGCATATAAGCATGTAATGCAAAAATTGAACATTATTACTGTATAGAGGGCCAAAAACACAAAGTGGGCGGAGCCCACTCAAAATTAACGAAAGTACCCGTCAGTGACCAGGGACCCACACCATGAGGTAGGAAAGCGCGAGCGCTTTCCGAAAATGTATAGTTTATGATATTTGAAAAATGGGAAACATTGTTTTCTCATCGGAATATTATTCTTTCTTCTTCTTCTCGGGACCAACCCCCCTATTTTTCACCCAGTGAACATTGACGAAAAGTCACAAAAATTTGCACACCTCTAAAAATCGTGCCTCTCTACATTCTGGCTATTTCCCTTTTCTAAAATAAAAAAAATTGGCGCGTCAGCGCCCCCAAATGTACCAAAAATGCATTGAGAGATGGGAAATGACCCAAAAAAAATCTGATCGTAGAATCATGAAATTTGGCGCCGAGGTAGATGGTGACAAGAGAAGTAAAAAATATTATTACGGCAACGCCGTCTGCCCAACCAAATGTCGGCCATATTGCTTCAAAAATGGCTAAACATGACTTCGGAGTTTTTCCAAACGTCGTACTTTTACGAACTCCTCCCAGGGCGTTGGCCCTAAAAAGCTGAAATTTGGTGAAAATGCTACTGAGGAGTGGGACATCAAAAGTTATCCAAATTACATTGATACCTCTCACGGTCTCTGTGCGGCGAAGCCGCAAACTTTAGCTAGAATTTCAGAAATCTCCCATATTTAAATTTTCTGCCGTTTGCACAGATAAAGTCCGAATTGCGTCAAATTAGAATCAGTTGTTAAACTCTTTGCCCTAAACCTACTTGAAGTGAAATAAATTCATTTGGCGCCACAGCGCCCCCTACAGATTTTATATGGAGGTTAAATGTTTAGTTTTGCAAAATTATATGAAATTTGACACACAACTCAATTTTAGCATCCCCATCAAAAAAGTCAATGAGACCCATGTCATAATTGTTATGGCGTTGCCGTAACGATGACCGAAACCTTTCATGTTATTCCAATGGGGAAATCGCCAGAACATGTTTACACTTTAGACTTTCACAAACTCCTCCCAGGGCGTCAGCCCTATTAACCTGAAATTTGGTGAGACTCATCTTCAGGGGTGGACCATCAAAAGTTATCCACATTTTCATTCAAAGAGTCATGGCCGCACATTTTGCCAAGAATTCAAAATAAAATAGCTTTTTGATGGTAAAACAAAGGGGAGAAGATGTGACAGCGTCACAGATTCAGCAGTAGGCGTAATAAAAGGACAATTGGGGCGCGTTAGCGCCCCCTCCTCTTGCGGCGTGGCGGCGGTGTGGCGGCGGCGTGGCGAGGGCCGATCATTGCCACTTGCGGCTATATTTATTGTTATTCTTATTAGTTTGGAATGGTTTATTTTCTTCCTCTTTGGTTTTTTTGACACTAGATGGCGCCAGATTAAAGGAAAGTAACTCCACCCTGCAGGTACATGTACAGCAGCTAAACAACTATTATATTAAACCACACCGGCCCAATACCTCAAATTTATACTTTCACTTTGTTATTCTTATTAGTTTGTAATGGTTTATTTACCTGCTGTTTTGTTTTTTGCCACAAGAGGGCGCCAGATTAAAGGAAAGTAATACTGAATTTTGAAGGAGTAGCTTTCAAGACAGCAGCTTATTTACCATGTTATTATATCATTATTATATCATTATTATACCACTCTGCAGGCCACTGTTATCCAGCCAGCACGTTTATGACTCAGTGACATCTTATAGCGCTAGTTAGCTGAGTTAGCTTCGCTTCCACGGTCCATGTTTCAGCCCCAAACACGCGGGTGTTGTGGGGAAAGTTGAACTCCGTGAACTTGGCCTGTTACTCGAGTCTCCCCTGCGCGCGCTCTCCCTCCGCCGCCGCGTCGACGTTACGCACGCAGCCGTGGCCGTGCCTCCGAGGCTGAATAACATGGAGTCCTCCGCCTGGCATCACCGAAGGAGCCATGCAGGAGCCCGGGACCGCGCTTAGCTGAGCCCCCCGCGTCGTCGTCGTCGTCGTCCCCCCCGCTCGACAGACGGCCACAGGCGCAGGGCTCTGTATCCGCGGCTCCGGGGCTCGTCCTCCCCGGGCTCCGTCTTCCACGATGACGAGCGCGACTTAAAACAACGCCTCCAAAAAAAAAAGTGCTACACCGCAACGCAGGCCAATTCCAGTGAGTACTCCCCCCAAAAAAACACTGCAGTTTCAGGGTGATTGGGGGTGTTATAGATACAGATGCACGGGTGCGTTATTTACCGGGAAACGTCACATGACAAGGACCAGATCGATGTGTTTTCAGCGGAGCGACACACGGAGCCAGTGTAGCCGGAGCAGTGCTGCGGCCAGCGGTGTGACCAGGCTGATGTGCCCGGCGTTGGGCCGCTCTGAGCCGGGCAGCGGCAGCAGGCACAGAGGGCACGGGCCTGGAGGAAAGGACACTTGTTTTTGTGCGAGCCTTTTCGAGACCGGACAGTTTTGAGAGAATGAGTCAAAGCAGGAATGTTGTCGTGGGCTTAAACGCAGAGGGCGAAAAGTCTGGAACAAGTGGCCTCAGTCCAGGGTTTGTCCTGGTTCACTCCCAACAAGTTTGACTCCAGGTGTTCAAAGCTTAGTCGCTGGAATTGCTTCTTAATTTCTATGTTTGTTATGCCCAAATAAGAACTTTTCCCCACTACTTACCTCTGCTGCAGCTGACATCAAATACAATATATTCTAAATGTATTTGAGTATAAAATAATGTCCACATTAGGAGTGCTGATTTGTGTTAGTGCCATTTCTCATCATCCACAGCTACTTAGTGAAGGTTCAGAGCAGTCTGTATATTTGCCTTGCTTGGGTTTAGTCATAGGTTCTAGCCACGTTTTTAAACTGCTTTAGCTGTAACTTCAGCCATTGCAGGTGTCACTCGCATTGCCAAATAAATGAATGGATGAATAACACTTGTCAGTTGCGATGTTACTACAGTTGTGATGCCCCAGTGGTTATTTGAGCGCTTTGGGCTTTGTGATTCCAGAAGGACCAGAGATTGCACCATGTAGGCGGACTTCTTACCAGTGGGTCACCATACTGCTCTCTGGGGAGGACCATGGAGCCCGAGGGCCGACCCCCCACCCCAGGGACCAGCTATGGACCCCTAGATTTACAAGCACAAAGCCCTCTACCAACCTCCTCCGCCGTCGACCACAACTCCACCCTGCAGGTACATGTACAGCAGCTATACAACTATATAATAACTATTATTAAACCACACCGGCCCAATACCTCAAATTTATACTTTCACCCTTTTGTGTTGATACTGAAATAATATCTTATAAGATCTTATGACAAATATGACTTAGAAGTCATAGTTGGCATGTCAAACGTGTACATTAAAAACATCCTCAATGTCCCTTTTTCAGAGTCATCAATGCATTGATTTTAATTGAATTTAAAGTTCACTTTTAAAGCTTGTTTAGGTCTTGCACCGTGTTATATATCTGAACCTTTACCTCCCTATGAGCATCTCCCACGGCGTTAGATCCTGCCAGAACCATCTGTGCTGAATGTATCAGTATCGCTTTGTGGCATATTGCCTTTAAATATCCATCATGAGCCGATATTTGGTTTGAGGTGACGAGCTGCTGAAGGGAAAGACATACAGCTTTATTTTAACACTGTAGTGCAAAGGACGCTGCACAACATGTGATTACAACGCTCCGTTATGGTTTAGAATTGAAACAGGGTTGTGGATGTTTGTTTCCTTGTTATTATGCGGAGCAGTGCACAGTATAGATATAGTAACTGAGTTTGTATCATTTTCAAATTATATATATTTGGGGAAATGATCCAACTTTTAGCAAATGCATATTGTCTTTATCAATGCTGCACTCTCTGTTTTTCTCTGTTGTATCTGATTATTTCCTGGTGCACTTTGTAAACTCCGCTTTTTAAAGGTGCAACAAACAGTTAATACAGATTGTTATTATTACTACATTAATAAAGAGCTCTAAATTGACACATTCAAAATAATCGTGCGTGTGTGTCTGCCAGTGCCAGCTCTCGCGTTCTCCAGATAAACAAGACGATCCTGCCAAATTTGAGCAGAGCGAGGGCGCGGAGGCAGGTGGAGGTGCACAGCGGAGAGCCCGGTCATCAGCCTTTCCCTCCTCGCTGAGCTGGGACTCCGACTCGGAGAAGGAGACGCTGGACGGTAAGACGTGTACTCAAAATGTGAACAGCAGCTACACGCTCATCTGCCCCACATTTGTGCAGAATGAACAAAAAATGAAGTAGATGAGTTAGTTTAGTCTAATCACATGTTTACAGGACAATATAGACGACATGGAAACTAGTAAAAAATAGAGTTCCTTCAATGTGTAGCTTTAGGAACAAAACAAATGTGCTCGTGTTGAGGTAAAGACATTGAAGACGACGAAATGAGTTGATTTTACTGCAGCGCCGACACAAAGTTGACACATGAAAGAATTCCTGCAGAGAGGTAGCTATTTTTAGGGTTCATTATTATAAATGATGCCACTTGACAATGTCTCATCCTTTGTGTTAAAATCTAGACTTGTTAAAAGTTGTTAAAGTGGTTCTATGTTTTACTTGTGAATAGATAATTTATGCCAACAACGAAGCACAAAGATCCCATTTCTAAAGACACATACACCATCTGTAAATTGACTTGTGATTGATGTTAATATTTTCAGTAACATTATTGACTAAGGTTAAATACATTATGGTCTGAACCGTTTTACTCGGCTTCTGCCATTAGGACAGTGATGATAATTGTACTATAATTGAAGTTGATATGTATTTGGGTTCCTTGTACCGCTGTACTACAGAGTTTATGATACTCATGAGTCAGAACGAGTCCAGAATGAGTCCAGAATGAGTCCAGAACGAGTTAGAACGAGTCCAGAACGAGTCAGAACCAGTCAGAACGAGTCTAGAACCAGTCAGAACGAGTCCAGAACAAGTCCAGAACGAGTCAGAACAAGTCAGAACAAGTTCAGAACGAATCCAGAACGAGTCCAGAACGAGCCTTGAACGAGTCCAGACCGAGCCAGAACGAGTCCAGACCGAGTCCAGACCGAGTCCAGAACGAGTCCAGAACGAGTCCAGACCGAGTCCAGATTGAGTCCAGACCGAGTCCAGACCGAGCTAGAACGAGTCCAGACCGAGCTAGAACGAGTCCAGAACGAGTCTAGAACGAGTCAGAACGAGTCCAGAACGAGTCCAGAACGAGTCAGAACGAGTCAGAACGAGTCCAGAACCAGTCAGAACGAGTCCAGAACCAGTCAGAACCAGTCAGAACCAGTCAGAACCAGTCAGAACCAGTCTAGAACCAGTCAGAACGAGTCCAGAACGAGTCAGAACAAGTCAGAACGAGTCAGAACAAGTCAGAACAAGTCCAGAACGAGTCCAGAACGAGTCCAGAACGAGTCCAGACCGAGTCCAGACCGAGTCCAGACCGAGTCCAGACCGAGTCCAGAACGAGCCAGACCGAGCTAGAACGAGTCCAGAACGAGTCTAGAACGAGTCAGAACGAGTCCAGAACGAGTCCAGAACCAGTCAGAACCAGTCCAGAACCAGTCCAGAACCAGTCAGAACCAGTCAGAACGAGTCCAGAACCAGTCAGAACCAGTCAGAACCAGTCAGAACGAGTCTAGAACCAGTCAGAACGAGTCCAGAACGAGTCAGAACAAGTTCAGAACAAATCCAGAACGAGTCCAGAACGAGTCCAGAACGAGTCCAGACCGAGTCCAGACCGAGTCCAGAACGAGTCCAGAACGAGTCCAGAACGAGTCCAGAACGAGCTAGAACGAGTCCAGAACGAGTCTAGAACGAGTCCAGAACGAGTCCAGAACCAGTCCAGAACCAGTCAGAACCAGTCAGAACGAGTCCAGAACGAGTCCAGAACCAGTCAGAACCAGTCAGAACGAGTCTAGAACCAGTCAGAACCAGTCAGAACGAGTCTAGAACCAGTCAGAACGAGTCCAGAACGAGTCAGAACGAGTCAGAACGAGTCAGAACAAGTCAGAACAAGTTCAGAACAAATCCAGAACGAGTCCAGAACGAGTCCAGAACGAGTCCAGACCGAGTCCAGACCGAGTCCAGAACGAGCCAGAACGAGTCCAGACCGAGCTAGAACGAGTCCAGAACGAGTCTAGAACGAGTCTAGAACGAGTCAGAACGAGTCCAGAACGAGTCCAGAACGAGTCAGAACGAGTCCAGAACCAGTCAGAACCAGTCAGAACGAGTCCAGAACCAGTCAGAACCAGTCAGAACCAGTCAGAACCAGTCTAGAACCAGTCAGAACGAGTCAGAACAAGTCAGAACAAGTTCAGAACGAGTCCAGACCGAGTCCAGACCGAGTCCAGACCGAGTCCAGACCGAGTCCAGAACGAGTCCAGACCGAGTCCAGAACGAGCCAGAACGAGTCCAGACCGAGCTAGAACGAGTCCAGACCGAGCTAGAACGAGTCCAGAACGAGTCCAGAACCAGTCAGAACGAGTCCAGAACCAGTCCAGAACCAGTCAGAACGAGTCCAGAACCAGTCCAGAACCAGTCAGAACCAGTCAGAACCAGTCAGAACCAGTCCAACGAATTCCCTGTCTGAGTTGCTGTGATGTCTGTGTGTCATGTGCTAGAGGAGGAGCTGACCCACCTGTCCAACCCTCATGGTTTGGCCTCTCACAGCCCTGGGTCGCCCTCGACTGGACTCAGGTGAGAGACAGTTAAAGGTGCACTATTTAACTACTACTACTACTACTACTACTACTACTACTACTACTACTACTACTACTACTAACTACTACTACTGCGTGTTGCTGACGAGTATGTGTTGGTTTATGGTGGGTTGTGGTCCGTTTGTGTTTACTAGACGATAGTGTTCTCCAGATAGAAACATATGTGTGAATAGCCTTTAGTTAGTTCAGTGGCCTTTAGTGGTTTTAATCTTGACTTGTGTGAGGTATCTGCCAGAAAAAAACCCACCCACATTGTAACTTTGATAATATGTGCAAATCCTCTTCTAAAAATAGCACTCGGACGACTCCCGTGTCCTACATTATAGTATCTTTGGCCTAATAAAAAAGAAACCCTTTGATTTGCTCATGAAAATGTTGCTGCTTTTCTTTGTGGCCTAGACTTGAATGCGAAGACAGCCAAGAAGCAGAGCAAGTGCGGCCTGTGTCCAGCCAAGAGGAGGAGCAGGAGGAGGAGCAGGAGGAGGGCACGAGGAGCACAAACACTCCAGAGCCAAAAACATCTCAGCCCGGTGCAAACCAATGTGAGTGCGGACACAAGAACATGGGGTTTATTTGATTGAGATCGCAATTAAGTCCTTAAATACCAGTTGCTATTCTTCCTGGGTTCGGTTATGACATGATTAGTTTGTGAAGCAAAGAAAAACTCCATTTGACGCTAACTATTATAGTAGCTGACTAAAGTTCTTAATGCCTGGGAATTATGTAGCAGCTTTCGACATACCCAATGCGCTTTACATCCCTCATTCACTGCGTACTCAGGCGGCCCTGGGGTGGCATCATCAGCCCCCCCCCCGACCACCACCAATCACTGGCTCACACACGTACAGTCATACGAGGCCCAGAGGGTGAACAGAGGGCCCCGGAGCCACTGCTGCTCCCGAGTACAAGCACAGCTACCACTTTGTAATAACTACACCTTCATTTGCCTTAACTAAGCATGGACAAAGACAAATAGTGTATTAAGCATGATTCAGGTTTAGTAACTTCTTCATTATGGTTAAGGTGTTAGGGTTAAGAAGAGTTAGAGTATTAGTCATGTAGTTTAATCCTGAATCAAACTATTTGTTCACTATGAATTGAGTCAGGAATAAGTGTAGTTATTATAGTTATTATACAGTGTTACCCAAGTACAGCCCAATCGTGTGTGTGTGTGTGTGTGTCTGTCTGTGTCTGTGTCTGTGTGTGTGTGTGTGTCTGTGTGTGTGTGTTTGTGTGTGTGTTTGTGTTTGTGTTTGTGTGTGTGTCTGTCTGTGTCTGTGTCTGTGTCTGTGTGTGTCTGTGTCTGTGTGTGTGTGTGTCTGTGTGTGTGTGTTTGTGTGTGTGTTTGTGTTTGTGTTTGTGTGTGTGTCTATGTGTTTGTTTGTGTGTCTATGTGTTTGTTTGTGTCTGTGTATGTGTGTTTGTTTGTGTCTGTGTGTTTGTTTGTTTGTTTGTGTCTGTGTTTGTTTGTTTGTTTGTCTGTTTGTTTGTTTGTTTGTTTGTGTGTCTGTGTGTGTTTGTGTCTGTCTGTCTGTGCCAAATATTTGAAATTATGACATGTTACAGGTGTATATGAATGTTTGGTGGTCTAACAGCTGCTTGTGATCTTTTTTAGCTGCAACTGACCATTATTTTGCTAATTGTTCCGTAGTGCCACAGACAGGGCCACAGACAGGGCCACAGACAGCAATCAGATTAATTGATTAGTTGTTAAAATTCAACATTTTTACTCTTAATTGACCCAGATGAAGCTTGGGTGACGCCGTTTTCAGGAGAAAACCCCAAAGGAGTGTTTTTATACACTTGTTAGCACATGTTTCCTATGTCCTTTTTAGACAATTCTTGCTTTGTCCGGGTCATAAAACGTCTTTTCTCAACACATTGTTTTGGAGTCTAGTCCGGATAGCTATTATTCAATTGCAATTCAACTACTAAATGAGTTGACGATTATCTCCATAATTAATTTGTTGCCTACTTTAAGGTCATGTACATTTAAAACATTATCACTGGCCTGTGTTTATCGTATACAAAATATTGCAAAACAACAGTAAGTTACTATTTCATTTGGGCAAAGCAGTAGCCGCGCAGCAGGAGACTTTGAGACCAGCCCCAGACCCTGAGGATCGACTGCAGTCTCAGAGACCGTATCTCAAACATGTCTAAAAGCTCGCCCATTTTCACTATTAACGTTAGCAACAGAAAACCACACCACGGCTTTGTTTCTTTTGATCTGCTCATTTATGTTCCTCTGGTTCTCTTCACAGCGGCTGACAGCACACTCTGGAATGTAAGCGAGCCATCCGAGCCGCTTGTCTCCAAATCCCCACCAAAGGAAAGCTGCCAATCGGAGCAGGAGGCTCACAATACAGAGGGCTCCCATACGCACACGGGAAAAGAATTCAAGGAACGGGGCAGAGACGTGTACACCTTCCCCGGAGACTCCGACCCCGAGAGCCCTCCTCCCGCTCCCTGGGCCCGCTGCACGTTCATCCAGCGCTGCAGGAGGAAGCGAGTGCTGCTCAGACCGTTCTCCGGCGTCGCCCCGGACTTGGGACGGAACGTAAAAGACGGCGAGTCAGAAAAGATGTATGACTTTGAAGAGTTATCGGAGGAGCCTAAAGAGCAAGTGGAGGAGAGCGCCTCGGAGGGGGACAACCACATTTTTACTTGTGTGGAATGTAGCATTTACTTCAACAAGCAGATCCACCTACAAGAGCACATGGTGGAGCACGCTCAGAGCCCGGTGGAGGGCGGTGAGAAGGAGAAAACAAGTGAAAGTAGTGAGTTTCAGTGCGACGAATGCGGCTGGAGCTTGTCAAATGAAACCGAACTGGAGGGCCATCGAAGGCAGCACCAAGAATCACGCGACAAAATCTTAAAGGAGATCGAGAAGCTGAATGTAGACGATTTTAAGAAACACGACGACGACGGCGACGAGGCCTTAGCGGTCCATTGTCCAGTACGAATCGCAAACACAGATGCCGCTATTGTGGATTTGGACGCCCCGGATGTCAAGACCCCGGTTCAAGCGCGAGGGCAAACGGGATACCGGCGGCGCTTTATCTGCCCCGTATGCAATTTCAGCACAAGAACGCCGCAAGCGCTGGCCAATCACAAAAAGACCCACAACCGGAAACCGACTTCCACGCAGCTCGCCTGTTTGTATTGTGCCTTCCGAACGACCAGTAAAAAGGGTCTGAGGGACCATCTGAGACTGACGCACCAAGGTCACGGAGAGAACGGGCAGAATTCTAAACATATTTTAAAACCGGACATTTCCATGACTGGTAAATTCCACAGAGGAGTTGGTGCCTTGGTGGACTGCACAATAACAGATGGAATAACTGGGAATGTGAGACTGAACAGCAGAGATAATGCTTGGACTAAAGTGGCCAGTTTTAATCCCAGATCAGAGTACGATAAACTGTCTGATAGTGAGGACGAGGGGCGAGTTCAGACAACAGAGAGTATTAGTCAACACGAGGGTAAAACCACCAAGCGCACAAGATCTCTGTCCAACACGGGTGAGTGAAATTATTGCCGTTATTTGTCACGATGTAAAATATCAGCGTTACAATCGTACGATTATGTGTAACGATTGAAACACTGACAGAACAACCAGAACAAGTCAGGGGTGTCCAAACTTTTTTCACCAAGGGCCGCATTTTGAAACTTAAAAGGGGCAGAGGGCCACAAACAACTTGACAATGTCGAATTTGTTGAATGACAAAGTTTATCATTCGAAATTTTGCATTTGACGTAATTGCAATGAGCCTCCACAAATTTAATTAGACCTAGAACATTAATATTAGGTTGGTATAACATCAATATAGCTGAATTTTCCCAATTTCACAGTAAAAAGCACTACTTTTTGTTGTTTGGGCCAACATAACAGAAAGCTGGAGGGCCAACAAAAATTGTTCTGAGGGCCGCATTTGGCCCCCGGGCCGTAGTTTGGACATGCCTGGCTTAAGTCGTGGATGCCCGTTACGTCAATCGCAATCCCCCGGTCGATCTCAGAGGCCGCGGGGATCGATTCCAACGCTATGTCTGTGTTTTCTCTGGTGTACGAGTGACAGTGGGTAAACGTTCTGAAGACCCACACTAGTGCTACAAAAGCGCATGTACAAATTTTATTTTGGACCCTTTTTGCGTGAGTTTAGCGCCCGATGGAGGGAGGAGACAGGTAGAGCCATAACATAATCATCTCAGCTTTTCATGCAGTTTTTGTCCTTCACGAAGCAGTTGTATTGTAGACGTGAGCCAAAGGGAAGTTGACGTTCTCAAGCCCCTCCCCTGAGTGTTACCATGGCGCTCGTCTCGCTAATAACTGCTATACTAATAAAGAGAGCTACAAGTGAGGTGGTGATAAACTTAAACTTCTATTATTTCATTCTGGAGCGATATTATACTTTTAAAATAATAAGCGGTATAAAATGGCAGTTAATTGTTATCTTTCCTCTCCCAGGTTTATACAATTAAAGAGCCGACAGTGTTATTATCAGCCTATTAACGTTGTCCTATTTTGTGTTTTTACAGCTTAATAATGTTTCATCAATTAAAAAAACTCTGTTAAACATTTATTGATAATAATAATAATGATGTGTGATAATCAGTGCTGTAATTATAAGGCGTTTAGTCAATTTACCTGTCGACTAATTCTATTATTTAGATTAAAAATATTCATATGGGACAATGGCAAAAAGGTGAAGATATGGATTAAATTTGATGAAGATTTGGGAGTGAATTGTGAGTTTAATTTAACTCTTATATCTCTAACATAAAAATACACCGTTTACTATTACTTTTCTGTATAAGTAAGTGTTTTAGAATGAACTCCTGTGTAATTGTGGTCTTTTAAGTGCAGTTTGGGTCAGATACATGGAGATACTTCATAGTTTTGAAAGCTTTTGGCACGCCCACCTCTAATCGACTTGTCTTTAGTCGACTACGACCCTAATGATAACATACATCTGTAGGTTGGATTTTTTTTACTTTGCTGTAAAATGCAGGTTGCGAGCAGTAAAAGAAAGATTGGACACCCCTGGTTTAACATTCCCATTCAACGTTGTTATATTCATACAATTACTCATTATTACTTAGGCATTTAAAAAGTGCACTTTTGATTTTGGTAACTTGACTCATGTTTGTTGACTCTTCTGCAAAATGGCCAAGGATTTTGGTTGTGAGGTCTGTTCCAGGACCATCATTGTGAGATCGACTGTATGTCTCTCTCCTGTCTCCACTCTCCCCCCCATTTCTCGCTGCTTACTGTCTGTGAAAATCCAGAATCTTAACTTAAACCACTATATACACCAGACTGACCAGACCAGGGTTATCAAAAGGTTAAATATAAGATACTTATTGGCACTAAAACTAGTATTGAAACCAATCTAATTTAAGCAAGTATCGATATTGAAAAAAATAAAACTCTGGATTAAATTTGACATTTCTGGACAGTTTTATCAGCTTTATCAGAACTTGTTTGAAATGTAATGTGTCTTTTGTCTTCAAAATCATATTCCTTTGCCTATTCCTTAGTTTGAAATGTGTTTATTGTGACAACACTAGATTATCTCTCTGTACATTCAAAACTAAACAATAAACCTTTTTCATTGAATCTGAGTTCCTTTTTAACATGAAACCTGTGTTCTATCCAGATGATTCTGTAGCACAGTGCAGCAGCATGCGGACGCTTCCTCTGAGGAGAAGCATGAGGCGCGAGGACAAGCCGGAGGTGCAGCACGATGGAAGCGTGTTGTACCTGAGGCGGAGCAGCCGGGTCAGTGCTGCTCCTGTGCTCGTGCCCAGCGACGACGACGAGGAGTGTGAGCAGGAGAGCGTGCGGCGACTGCTGTCAGAGGTCCTCCTGGATGAAGACGCGGAGGAGATTGATGAGGACACAGAGGAGCTAAAGAGTGTGGAAAGGAAGTGCCCTTACTGCCCCGATCGATTCCACAACGGCATCGGGCTGGCCAATCACGTGCGGGGGCACCTGAACCGCGTGGGCGTCAGCTACAACGTGCGCCACTTCATCTCCCCCGAGGAGGTCAACGCCATCGAGAAGAGGTTCTCCTATCAGAAGAAGAAGAAGAAAGGTGTGACACATTCTTTTATTTCATTTAAATGCTTTAACAACAAAAAATATGTTTTCGTGTTACGATTATTGTGAGAGGAAACATCACCGAGACCAAACAAATGTAAAATACTTTAATTATCTCATTCACGTTGTTTCATTGAGCCTCTAGTTTGTGACCAGCTTTATGAAATCAAACTCTCTGAATGAACAATCACCAGTGACTTGCCGATCCGCTGTAACGTTGTCTTCATTCCCTTTTTACAGTAGTATTGACCTTGTAATCGAGTATATTTTTAGCCTTGTAACAGTACGTTTACTTGAGTACTGGCCGTTTTCTCTGTCCGCAGTTGCCAACTTTGACCCGGGCACTTTCAGCGTGATGCACTGTGAGTTCTGTAACGCCGGCTTCGACACACGGGCCGGCCTGTCCAGTCACGCTCGTGCCCACCTCCGAGACCTCGGCATCACCAACTGGGACATCACCATCTCCCCCATCCACGTCCTGAGAGAGGTGTTCTCCAGCCGGCCGGACCTGGTCATCCCCACCGCCCCACCGCGCAGCCTGTGTGACAATGAAGAGGAGGAGGAGGAGGACAGTGAGGACGATGATGACATTATGGAGGTGAAGCTGGAGGAAGAGTCGAGGTCTGAGATTTCAGAATCAGCTGTGCCCTGGAAATATGAGGACCAGATCAAAGAATGTAAAGGTAAGAATTCATTTGTGATTTTTATAACTGTAACAGCACAAACTCAGATTGGTGTGAGTATTGTTTGCGACTACTGCAGTGTGAATATTTACCAGTAGTTAATTTAAGTTGTTACGTTGTGTGTGTGTAAATCACGATTTTATGCATTTGTATCTTTCTGCTGCTGGTTATAATTGTGTAATTACAGAACAGTAATTTAAAAAAAAGTTTTGCGAATGAAAGTGCTTTAAGTTACTACTAGTACTAGTAGTAGTAGTAGTAGTAGTAGTAGTAGTAGTAGTAGTAGTAGTAGTAGTAGTAGTAGTAGTAGTAGTAGTAGTAGTAGTAGTAGTAGTAGTAAGGTTATTGTTGTGACTGGTTTTGATGAATATTCTTGGGTTTCATACATTGGGATTCCTTCTTGATTTGAAAGAAGTTGACATGGCAACGGCCCTACTTGTATAGCAATAGTTTAATTAAAATGTATCTAATTTGATATATATATATATATTGTGTGTGTGTGTATTTTATATATATATATATATATATATATATATATATATATATATATATATATACATACATATATACATACATACATACATACATACATACATACATACATACATACATACATACATACATACATACATACATACATACATACACATATACACAAACATATATATATATATGTGTGTGTGTTTTTATGTATTTGTACAAATGTTGGTAAATTGGTGTTTCATTTGGATCCTGTTTGTAGTTTATTCTGTGTTTTAACATTGTACTTTTCTCATTTGGTTTTCCCTGTATAAATGAATAAAATGTAATACAAATATTATAACTTATGAATGGTGAAAGGTCCTCACAAAATCCTTCAAATCAGGAACGAATAGTCCCCTTAAAAGTGTTTCCATGTGTAAATGTGTAAATGTGCTTCTGTTTCAACTATTGTAAGATTTTCATGCCACACAATGTCGGTATTAAAATAAACCTAGCTTTAAACTTTCTTTAAATTAACAAAGGCTTTTAAGTGTGTGATTGACTGCAGGCTCAGACTTAGTAGTTGAATATCTGTTCTGATTAGCAGTAAGTCTCAGGTCATGACCTGAACCCGACCCTAGTTACGATGAGGGAACCTCCAGTGCTTTGTGCAGTAACTGAACTACAGGCGGTGTTCAGCTGTAATACTTGTAATACTTGTAATACTTGAGCTCATATTGGTGATGATATTGGTGATGATGGACAGAGATGGTCCAGTGGGCGCGTGCGGAGGTCCAGAGATGCTCTCTTCTCATGCCCCGCGCGCGCCTCTGTCTCTGCTGGTCACGCCTTAAGCTGAGCGGTGCATATGGGGGCAAAATGGCTGCTTCCACCTCCCAGCAGACCCAAACAATAGCGGAGGAGCAGTGTGCGGGCTCTCGCGGCCGCCCTGAGCCCGATGCAGTGCGGCTGCGGAGCGGTGAGTCCGGCTCCAGCCGCGTTTCCCCATCAGACGCGCTCGCGTCCCCATCGCGTCCCCATCGCGTCCGCCGCGCGTCTCACCAGACAACAGCCATTAAAAGTCTTCCCCACACGGGAGCACATAAAGAAAGATGATTGTCGCGCAGGTAGCCCGCGGTGCGCCCCCGTCACGCGCCTCAGCCCCCCACAGACGTGCGCGCGGTGCGCGGCGCGCGGTAATAAGTGCCGCTCCTATTGGCTCGCACATTACTGTATTTTCTTCCTGTCTGAGCCTTTCATTGAGTGCGTCTGGGATGACGTCCAGTATTTCAATGCTGCAGGATCTCTAAAATTACCTACACTTGCCCAATCCTCGCCATTTTACTTTGATTTTTGATAGAGGACGTGCTGTGCCGTGCAGTGTATGTATCATGCATGGTTTCCTGACGCCGCAGACATAGTTCTGCACTTTGAGCCGCGGCGGGTGATGTTTGGAGAACTTAGGGAAGGTGAAGTGCGGCAGAAGTGACACTTTTGCTCCGGGTTGAGCGGCGCTGTTCCTAAAGTCGTGGTAAATGCTCCGTGAACGATGCCATTGTTGCGTTTGGATGTGAGAGCGTCGTGGCGCTGCGCCCTGAGGTGTCACATCACGCTCTTTTACAGGCACGAGATGAAGTGACAAGCGCAGAGACGCCCACCAGACAAAAGCATTGTCTGTCTCCGCGTCTCTTTGGATTTAGCCGTTTGTCGCAGAAAATGGCACTTTTGTCCCAGGAAGACTGCCATGTCTGATTCCTATATTTATATTGACCAACATCTGAGTAGCATATGTAAGAGAAGAGAGTTTACCTACAACTAAATGAACAAATATCTACAACATTTTATGTTTTTATTTTGGACTTAAAGGACATTTTGTCCATTTTATATTCAGTTTGTATCTACTTATGTACATTCATGACGGTGGTACAGGCTATATGTTTTTGTCAGGTATTGAATCAGCGTTAGGTCTGTGTGGGTTTGAGTGATGAAGTTGCTGTGTCTCTGCGTGTGAACCTTAGATGAGGAGGAGGAAGTGGCTGTTGAAGAACGTGATGCGCTGCAGCTGGAAGCTCTGAGCTTGGTCCAGGAGTCAGACAGGTCGCCCCAGGAGGATGTTCGTGCCAAGGGTGAGTGAGCCTGCATGTCGACAGGGGACGGGATTAGCAACAGAGAAGCCTGATCATGCCTGTCAGTGGGGAAATAGAAGAAGTGAACCCAGAGGGCTGTCCCCAGGGACACCCAAGAGGAAGACAAATGTACTTAGGGACTAAATGAGGCCAGAGGAGGAAGCAGACAGGAGGGTAAGTGAGGGCAGTGGTGCCCCGGGACACAGAGCTGTACCTGAGTCCACAGCAGAAACACCCGCTGTGTGGGGTTATAAATATACATCTAGGTTTAGGTTGGGTTTTATATATCAAATAATGCAATTAGTACAAGTATTATGCAGGAAAAGTATTTAACTGACAATATGAGTCTAGATCTGTCCACGGCTCAAATCAAGTCACATGTGGCTCGTGTGTTTGCAGACGATTATTTGAAGTGTGAAGTGTGTGGGGCCCAGTTTGAGACCAGACGAGGCCTCTCCAGCCACGCCCGCTCCCACTTACGCCAGCTGGGCATCCGAGCCTCTGAGAGCAGCGGGGCGCCCATCCACTTCCTGTACCAAATCGCCAAGGAGCGCAATCTAGACAGCCAAATACGTCGTCTTCAAGAGCCCACTCCAGCCAAGAACTGTTCTCCCTCCACTCCACGTGATCCAAGTGATGAAGTGATAGAAGTCATGGATGTGGAGAAGACGCCTGTCCCCCCCTCCCTCCTTGCCAAAGCAGCCAAAGCCGTGCCCTGCTCTCCCCCCTCCCCCGTTGCCTCTCCTCTCCTGGCACCCTCTCCCTCTTCAGTGGTGAGGAAAGCCCCCATCTCCTCACTGCTGCCAGTGTCTTCCCCTCTGCGCTCCCTGGAGCACAAAGCTGGGGGAATGAGGAGCCTGACCGCCAGCCTGTCCATGCCCTCGGCCAGCAAACCCGTGTGGGCCCCGCAGGACACTGATGCGCCACTCAACCTCAGTAAGTCTTAAACATTTGCTGTCCTTTTGTTCTTTTGTTTAGACTGGCTCCTGCTCTTACTTTTGCAACACTTTCTTTAAAGGCGCTGTCGCTGATTTTTTGCATGTAATAAAGTAAAATAAATCTGGCCCCAGTACAGATATATTGTAAAAACATCTATTGGGGTGAAAATGAGACCACAGCACTTTCTCTGCATCTGAATATAAAATTTTTAATGTTTTATCCTCTGCTAAGCAGGAAGTGCGCCATGAGCATGCTAATGTTTGTTAGCTTTACCCAGGATGGCAATGTCTGGGCCCAGACTCATGAAGTTTCAAAACAGTAAAAATCAGGTCAAGTGTTTAATGACGTATGTGTAATGTCTGTTTACTTCAGGAGTTAGAGATTGTCATGCTCATTATTCAAAAAGTTAGTGGCTCAGTCCTACTACTGGCAGTGTATTCTGTCATTGGCTGTCTGGCAAGACACCGTATTCACTTGTGTTTGAGTGGAGGTTGGAGAAATATTGTTGGAGGCAGTTCTGCCTATTGAATTGATTTATTGAGTAATTGCATAAGCAGAATAGCACAACACTTTGTAAATAGTTTCTAGAAGCTGGTTGATCTGGTTTGAAATGTGAATCTATAAAAAAATGATAATACATTTCAAATGAAATGTTTCTACTTTTAGTTTTAAGTCGGGGGAAGCACTTTTTTTTAAAGTGTAATCGTTTTCTCATTGTGCTTCTTTGAAAGTAAAGTTAACAAGTTTGACTAACGTGTTCAATGTTTGAATGGCACAGCTCTAGAGGCCGACCCCCACAAAGACATAGTGTGCCAGCTGTGTGGAGCCTGGTTCGAGACAAGAAAAGGCCTGTCCAGTCACGCCCGGGCCCACCTGCGCCATTTCGGAGTAGAATACTCTGAATCCAAGGGCTCGCCCATAGACCTCCTCACGCAGCTCATAGAGAGTGATGAGTTCAAGCACAAGGCCAGAGAACTGCAGCTGGACGGCCCTGTGGAGAGACAGGGCCTCAGCAGGGCCCTCTCGTCCCCAAAGCCTCCACTCTTCTCCCTCCCCACGTCTGCGTCCCCTTTGCTGTACAAGGTGACCACCTCCAAAACTACCTCTGCCTCTCATTTACTCGGCCCGCCTGCCAAGCGTCTCAAGCCCTCCTCCATGCAGATCTTTCGTCTGAGCAGTGGGGAGTTAATGACCCTCCCTCTCAGTAAGTACTTTTACATTTGTATTTTGTTGTTTCAATAAAAATAACGGGGTAAATCAGATGTCTATCCTGCTATGCTTGAATGTAGTATACCTATAAAAATGTGAAGCATCGGTGCTGCCCGGTGGTGGAGTGGTTAAGGCGGCAGCACACGTGCCAGGCTCGTTGTTCAGCCGGCCGCAGTGTGGAGAGTTAAAACCCCAGTTTCAACAATTTGCTGCATGTCCTCCCTTCTCTCATGCCCCTTTCAAGCTAAAACTGTCCTGTCTAATAAAGTCTTTAGGCCAATAATAATAATGATTTGAAGAATGGATTCCCTCTGAAGTTTTCATGCTAAAGTTAAACATGTAATAATGAATGTACAGGAGTGACTCCCACTCAAAGCTTCAGCCACCACTGACTCTGGCCACATCCTGTTACTGTCTGTCCTGTCCAAAAAAGTCATTTCACAGTTTTTATTGTGGTCTGCATCATTTGCTTTTAGGGAGCGATCGACTCACTTCAGCTTCCTTAACTTTGGTTGCCGTTTTGTCTAAGCTGTTTGTTGTGTAACAGTGAACTTGAATTGCCATAGATATTTTTTAAATGAATTATACATATGCAAACCTACAGTTGTCCAGCTCAGATCCATTGCAAGGCAAAGGTAAATGGAGTCTACTGGACAAAGTTCTAAGTCTTCCTCAGTCATGAACGCCGCCATGAGAACAAAATCACAACCTCTTTCTGTTTTCCCCAGGTGAACCCCTGAAGGAGATCGGCTGTGAGTTCTGCGGAGAGTACTTTGAGAACCGCAAAGGTCTGTCCAGTCACGCCCGCTCCCACCTGAGGCAGATGGGCATCACACAGTGGTCCGTCAACGGCTCCCCCATTGACACGTTAAGGGAGCTCATTGCCAGGCGTGGTCTTCCCTCTGCTTTGCCTCTGAAGCCTTTGAGGAACCCGGCTCCATCCTCTCCAGCGCCTCCTCGCTCCCCTCTGGCCTCCACTCCCCCCAGTGCCCAGCTCAGCCGCCTGCCCTTTGCCTTCGCTCGCCGCCAGAGTCCACCTCAGATGGTGTCCAAGTTGAACTCTGCTCCTCAGTCCTCTCTGGGTGGACTCCTGAAGCCAAAAATGGAGCCAGTGCAGCTGGATGTGACCAGTCCTGGGACCGTGGCTCGATCCGTGGGATACTCTCCGGGAAGTCTCAGCCCCACCATGACCAGCTCTAACAGCGTGCATCCACTCAACCTGGGTAACGCAAGGTTTTACTTTAATCGCTGCTTTCAAAGGTTCAAAAATGCATAGATCAGTTCTCACTTTGTTTATTCGTTTAAAATGTGCTTGTGGTTGTCTTTGCCTTTATTTTAAGAAAAAAAAATGACCATTTCTGATGTTCCTTCTATTCAATCAGGTAGAAATGTAAACAAAACAAAAAAGAAAGAAATGCAAAACTAACAATACTCAATTATATAAATATAATTTCTTGTAGTGGTAGTACTATGTAGAACATGTATATTATGCTAGTAAGTAAAAATCTCCTAATAGGTGTATTATAAAACTGTCTATAACAGATGTTTGTGTATTTCCTCAGTAATGTCTCATGATGTGGAGCCGACCCGGGACATCCGCTGTGAGTTCTGCGGAGAGTACTTTGAGAACCGCAAAGGTCTGTCCAGTCACGCCCGGTCCCACCTGAGGCAGATGGGCATCACACAGTGGTCTGTCAACGGCTCCCCCATTGACACTTTGAGGGAAGTGATGCGCAAAAGAGGCGTTACGTCTGCATCGTCTTTAGAGACTGAGATTAAGAAAGAGTCTGGTGCAGAGGCCAGCAGTCCTGTAGGTGTATCCACCTTCCTGACGTCCCGGCTGCACAAGTCTCCTCTCTCTCTGCTCCAGTCAGGGCTGAGAGTTCACAAAGCAGGGCTCTGCTCTGTGGGCACCTCTGCTGTCTTGTCAGGAGGCAGATTTTTGGGAATGTCCCCTCTGGCAAAGCATCCACTGTCAGAGGACGGACTGTCATCGCACACAGCCCACTCACCACTGGGTCATCTCAAGAATTATTCACCTCTGCCACATGACTTATCCTTCAAGCGCATGTCCCCTCCAGTCAAGCACAGGCGTAAGTCACTCTTTGGAAATATTTGGTTTGTTCAAATGAATTTGTTATTAACATGATTTGACCCAAACATTCAGTGGTAATATTTCTATGCGCTGACCTCTTTTCTAATGGTTTCCCCTTCCATCAGCTGATCCCAGCTGTGAGCTGTGTGGATTCTACTTTGAGAACCGCAAGGCTTTGGCCAGTCACGCCCGAGCTCACCTCAGGCAGTTTGGGGTGACTGAGTGGTCGGTGAATGGCTCCCCGATCGAGACCCTCAGTGCTTGGATACGCAGCAGGCCTCAGAAGGTGCTGGACATGCACCGCAGTTACATGCAAGGCAACTCCCCAGCGCTCAAGAAGGTGAGAAGTTGTTAAAGTTAAGGTCACTGAAAAAAACAAAGGCTGAACTTAACATTTACTTTTAATTTTATAATCATATACATAGTCCTTATCACATGATCTCTCTGGGTGGAGTCTGCATGTTCTCCCCGTGTTACCGTGGGTTCTCTCCGGGTTCTCCGGCTTCCTCCCACCGTCCAAAGACATGCATGTGTTAGGCAAAATTGGTGACTCTAAATTGGCCCTAGTGAATGAATGTGAGAGTGAACTGTCTGTAATGTCTGTGTCTCTGTGTTGGCCCTGCGACAAGTTGGCCACTGTCCAGGGTGTACCCCGCCTAAGGCCCGAAGTCACTGGGATAGGCTCCAGTCACCCGCGACCCCGAAAGGGAACAAGCGGTAGAAAATGGATGGATGGATGGATATACATAGTCCTTAGATGTGTTTTTCACGGCAACAGAAAATTGCTTTGTGAAGCTTGTGTAATTCCGATGGTTAATTGTGTTTTCAGATGAGCTATTACCCGAGGGTTTGAAGTATTTTCACATTTGTTTAACTGATTATTGGCCCCTTTAGGCTGCACAGGCTTGTAACCTGCAGCAGTTAGACGAGGATATGTTGCTGGGAGATCTGAGCGGCCCCGGCTGGTTGCTCGACAGACATTAGTGTCTTAAAAAGCTTCAGACATGTTGTCTAACAGCTTTGAGCCTTACTGTAGATCCTATGTCTTTATACCCAGCGAAAATCACTGCAGGGACAGATGCCAGAACAACTCAGCTATCGACTTGATAGTTGCCATAGTAACCAGGGTGCCTGGCAGCTTATGTTTCATCTTCAGATAAATTATAGCATGCTGTTGATAGAAGAAAATGTCTGTTTTTTTCTCCCCTTCTTTCTTCCCTCCTGAATTAGTTTCTGGTGCATTTGCGTCACTCTTAACACCTTTTCGCTGAGCTGATATGTGACACAAATACAGAGCAGAATGCATTTCCAATGTCCTTGCCATTCAAGTTGTAAAGATGTATTCATACCAGAACACCAATCCTACCTCCCCTAATTGAACGCTGTACCTGACGCTCTCATTATAAAAGAAATTACTTATTTGATTAAACCTATTTCCAGCAAAATGTTAATACATTCAACCAACCGTGCAAATTGAAATGGCTAAACAAAGTTGTTTCTGGTTGAAATCTGGCTTAGAACAGGTTTCTTTCACTGACCCTTTGAAAAAGGTTTCTTGCTCTATATGATATGATCTAGTGTTGGACTTCGTGCATGTCACCATCAGCAGTGGCACTAGCTGTATGTAATGTCCATTGTGCTTTGCTTAGCCACTGTCTAGTTTTCCTCTGACCATACTCTTCATTCAGTAATGTATCAGGAGACTTTTCTTTGAACTCATCAACAGAAACGATTTGTGACAGGTGCGTAATCCAGTCACAAGAGGTCACAAGCCAGCGCTCTTTCACTAAACTGTTTAATAGCTGCCATTGTGCAGGGAAGGGCATCCAGCATACAATAGTTTGCTTACTCACACTACTTAAGTTAACTGTTTCATCTTTTATTCGTAAACTATACATTTATCCGTCTATATTATTTATGATATGCATTTTGAACTGACACTGCTTAGAATTTCAGACTGAAACATAAGGTTAGATTTGGTCTTGTTGAATGTGGCTATTATTGATCATATTACTCTTCTTTTTTTTTCTCTCGAACAGAAATGCAGGTCGCCTCTTTCTGTGTCAGCGGATTCCCCTCATGTCCTCCCCGCCTCGTCACCAAAAGCATCAGCCTCCTCCTCTTCCTCCTCTCATTGGTCTTCGTCTCTGGCAGTCAGCCTGGTTCCGCCCATAAACCGCGAAGTCGCCTATTGCCCCTCGAAGACCTCCGGGGATGAATCCAGCTCCAACCATGACACTACTCCCCCCAAACCCCCGGACATTAGCCCCAGCCCCTCACGGCTCTCTGGCAGCCTCCCCCTCCAAGCACAGGTGGCTCGCAGTGAGCTCAACGTCCGCCTGCCCAGAGGTTTGTCAAGCTAAATGTTTTCACTTGACAAGAACATAATGTGAGTTGAGTTTTGTCTTCGAAGCAGTCGTTATAATAAGACATTAAAGCATTAACAGCTCTAAACATCTCCAACAATGTGCTCTGTTTTTGAATGTCACCTACGGCACTTACCGAAGCCACTAGCACAGACTTCAGTTTGGTTTGCTTTTGACAGTTATTTGCCTTTTATGCATCTTGAATTCATTACGTACATTTGAAGGGATATATATCCAGCAACACACCATGCACTGCAAAAGAAAAATAATTCATCCATGTACCATAGGTCAACTTATAACATCAACAACAAATCATTTAATGTGGGGGAAAAAATAGGATAGAAATACTTTGAAATCCGTAGTGTGCTGCGACTTTTATGGATGGACAAGCAGACATGGGGTGTTCAATATTTAGTGCATAACACAAAGGGAAAAAAATAAAGATATCTAGTATGCAAGGGGTGGGGCTTTGAACCCCAGCCTACCATGTGATAGGCAAAGGCCTATCCTTCTGAGCTAAACTCCCAAATCAAGATGACCAGATCATTACTTGAATTAGCGCTGTTGTTGTTGTTGTTGTTTTCTATGTTGTTAAATTACTGCCTTTATTTCTACTGAATGTTTAATTATTATAAATGTGAACTGAGTCTTAGCTAGGTACAGACAAAGACTTGATAGTTTTTAAGTCTGTTTGTTGAAACGTGTGTTGCTGTTGCATCGCTTCTCGTCGCACATGCTCAGTGAAGGCAAAAGCTGCAAACATCAGAGATTCCCTCAGGTTTATTCAGCGTGGTTTGAGGCTGTGCTCCTCAGAGCTGTACAAGAAGCTGCTGTCTGCTCTGGTTCTAACAGCTCATGTTAGACACTGAGCTGCTGTGGGAGAAGAAGAACCAAGCTTCCCACGCAGTACTGCTCAGCGGCCTGTAGAGGCCACTAAAAGACATAGTTACTTCAGCCCAGCTTCAGCAGCAGAAGTGAGGGGAAAACAGGCTAATTTGGATATATTTTAGAACATAATAATAATAATAAGTCATTTTAGATTGTATTGGTCAATCACTGCTTGCCTTGATTGCCCTGACCACACGCCACTGCTTGAAATGGATGGATGGATAAGAATATTGAACTGATGTGTAAATGAATCTAAACTAACTAAACAAAGACAGACATGATAATATGTTTCCTCAATTATAGACAGTATTTCCTCTCCTCCAAAGGATTTGAGCGTCGCCCCCTAAAGCACCCCTTGTGCTCTGAAGGAGCAGAGCGGGCCAGCAGCTCTCCCCGACTTCCACGCACAGGCACCGGCACCGGCACCGTCCCTGCCCTGGTACCCAAGCCCCCGTCCTACCCGCTCGTCAAACTGGAGGGCAACTTCTACACCCTCAAGTGCCGGTAAGTTGTTCATAGGCAGTTGTGTCATGATCATATTATGAGCCTTTGGCAGCGATACCTGGTGTTGTTTTTAGAGAGTTTCAAAAACCAATTCACCATCACTGCACCTTTTCTGCTCCACTCCCCACTGTTGTCAGTGAAGAAGAGTAACACAAAAATCCATGCAAGCGATCCAAAAGTATTCCAAACAACCGTACTGTAGGGCCTTTAATGAAGTGTGTTGAAAGTAGCGAGTCGTTCTGTATTTTCAGCAACATGAATGAGATTTGTTTCACTGCAGCAAAAGCAGACAGCTCCCTTGGGTGGTACCTGCTCTGAGAGGATCAGCATTTTATTTCTTTATGCGAGACCACTGTTTCTGCTTAAACGTGCAATTTGCAACTAGGGCCGAATGACATTTAACTACCTATGTGTAAATGAGGCATAAATTAAATTGAAGAGAAGCTAGCGCTGCCTTTTCTTTTCTTGCCTGGCTGCTTGGAAGAATGATAAAGTACAGTTGTTGTAAAACAGTCCCAGGCAGGTCTACGTACAATGGTGCATAGATGTGTGATTGATATGAAGCACCTTTGTGCTTGGAGTCCTTTTTTTCAGTTTCATTTATGGTTTCCAGGCACCAGTGTCCAATCTTTTGGATGGCAATGGTGCAGTGTTTAGAATTTTGGGTTGCCCAACAATCCAAAGGTTGACTGTTTTAATCACAGCTCCCGACTGTGCAAACTGTCATTTTAAGATAAGATAATCCTTTATTGTTCACACATGGGGACATTTCGGGAGCACGTTGTAACCCAGCAGCCAGCCTCACCGGCGCCTCACCGTAAAGAGGAAGGAAGTATAGTAAATGTGTCCATGGGCAAGATGTTATTCATGAACAGTGTTGGGTAGGGTTACTTTTAAAAGCAACTTGTTACATTATTACTGCGTTATACTGTTTAGTTATAAAAGTAACGTGTTAGAATACTCTTGCGTTACCAATAATTAACATTATTGTATAACCTATAAAGTTTGCAGACAATCCCGTTGTGTTTCTGAACACAGTAACATAATAATTAAAATATTAAATAAACAAGCAAATGCGTTTGACTGAGCTTTATTTATCTGAGATTACAACAATAAAATACCATACAATAAGCACGTGTCGGCCTGTCCTCAACGCACTTGTTTTAGCACTGTAGTTTATTTAAATCCAACTCACCACATCGCTGTTGCCCTACATTTACTCCTCAGCTACAAAATAGTGGTTATAAGGAAGGAGAAGGAGTTTTGAGACTGATCCCTGTCCCTAGTGGCACGATAGTCATGCTCACAACACGCGAAGGCAGCTTTTAATTCAGAAGTTGCACTACCACCGAGCTGAGTGATTGAAAAATGCAGTTCAAATAGTCTTTGAGTGTCTACAAATTGCGCTACTCAAATAAAAAGCATTATAATATTACGTTTATTATTATTTTAAAGCTGTGTTCATATGCCCAGGTTCTGTGAGGTGGAGTTCCACGGGCCTCTGTCGGTGCAGGAGGACTGGATCCGTCACCTCCAGCAGCACATTTTCAAGATGAATTACAAGACCCCCCCTGCCCCCAAAGCTTCTGCGAGCACCCACACAGACACCTCCGTCTCAGCCCCTGTCCACACCTCGGCCTCTACCTCGACCTCCAGCGCCTGCACCACTGCACCTGCCCTTATATCCAGCCACGCCCCCACACTCCCGGCAAAGTGCACTCCCCACATTGCCACCGAGCTGGACCACATCTCAACAGAGCCGTCCACAGTCGAGCCGACTCCAGTGTAACTCATCTTCCAATAGCAGCACACCTTACTTCAGTACTTCCTCCCTATGTTTGCCTTGGATTGGTCATTCCTCTGTGTTGGCCAAATGTTGTTGAGGAGAAGAGTTTCCCTCTGAGGAGCCCTCTGAGCACCTTTGAAGCAGCTTTCTAGACTGTTACTAGGTCCCGTTCCCATAGGAACCCAGTGCCCTGGCTCTACATGCACCAGGGTTGGGTGTTGTGAAAACTACTCTAGGTTATAAGGGGAGATGAAACAATGTCTGTGTTTGTCCCGTTCATGTTTAATGTTGGTTGATTTTAAACATTGTTTCTTTTCATTGGGTCAGTTTGGGGTATTTTTATTTCCTTTGCCTTTTGTAGTTCACTTGTGCACCCCCCTTTTTCCCTCTGTTGTTATTGATCTAACACTGGCCTAAGCCTTGAAAAGGTCTGACTGAGATTTAAAAATGTTAATCCTGCTACTAGTCTTGTGCTTTAGACTTTAAACAGGTGGAATATGTGGTGGATAAAAATAGCACTTTTACCGTGACTCTGAGTACTTGCAGAACAATCCATTTGAAAGGGGTTGATTTGTTTTGGGCTCGGGCTACACAGACCATATTTAAAAGCTTGTATTTTGCTCCATCTGATGACTCTAAAGCAGTTATGTTTTAGTTTGTCCCATGTGCAGACTTAAGCTATGCACATGTATGGCACCTAGAGCCAATGCCAATTTGTTTGAACTATAGCCATGGTTGAAATTATGGACAGAAACATTCATGAAATTGGAAGAAAAATGCACATACTTTGTGTGGAGCAGAAACACCAGTGCATAGGAAAATATCTTAAGATTTGTAGCCTTGTCCTAAAAGAGATTTCCAAATGGAACAAGAAGAGGAAGCACATCCAAAAAGGGAATCTCCCTTTATCAACTTTATAAATAATAAGTCCAAAAATATACTTATTTCTTGAATGTAGCTGAAGGCACCTATTGAAACCTTATGCACACTACTCTGTGCAGTTACTGATTTGTGTTGATCTTTGACTCGGCCTCTGGCTCTCCCTTATTATTTGAGAATTGGGGCCATTGAGACTCATCAAGTTTTCACAATTTATTTAAACTCCATTTTACAGAATCCAAATTATTATTTATTTTTTACAAATATGAATGTTGTCTAGAAAGAAATTTTGAAATGTGTCCAACTGTCTGTATGCCACTAAACAACCCATTTCCCATTGTTAAGTCAAAGATGGAGGTAAAACCGCTGACTTGCTGGACTCCTCTCTGTATTTACCAGGACTTGCATCCGTTGTAGATTTAGGATGTGCCAAAGAAGTCTGTTTACTCCCTCGTTCTTGCCTCTTGTACATGCTGTTTACAATGGACCTAGCAAAACGGGGATTGCTTTCCACTCCGGATGAGATAAGATTGCTGGACTCCGTGATACTAATCTCCAGTGAACCTGACTTCAAGCTCTCGCAGACCCAGCCATGTGAACTTAATCCGGGCACGGGGGAGCGAGCTGTGCCAGTCTCTGGAGAACCACCTTTCTTTCCAGTCCGTTCTCTTGTACATTGCTTCAGGCGCTTCGTATCAACCTCAACTGACTGAAGCAATAGCTCGACGGATCCTTTACATGTCGGTTCCAGTGTTTCCAAACATGACTGTTCAGCCCTAATCCTTTATGGAGTATATACTATATAACTACATGTACCTAAGCAACTGCTGATGCTAGTAGGTTATCAGCAGTTCTATTAGCAAAGGTAGTTCAAATAAGTGATCTTAATTCCTATATTGTGATTTATGTATTTTTTATTGCTCCGTGCATTTCAGTAACCCTGCAAGGTAGACTATTTTTTCATTTCTATCCATTAGTCTCCAAGCTGAATTGGTGCTGGTGAGAGATTGAATTGGTAAGACGCGTTTTATTGTGATTGTCACGTCCTGTCATGGAAGGACTCTAATAACTTGGCCTTAGGAGGGGACTTAAATTCATCTAATGATTGTCAGTCCCCTCTACTTTAAACTAACAGAGCCCATTGCAGGTCTGTGGCTGCTCAGAGGCCAGCAGATTAGAGATCCCTGTTGAAAAGCCCCAGCTGGTTTAACTGGCTCGTGTACGCATGTGTGAGTGTCTGTGATTAGACGACGGAATAAGAAAAAGATGCAAACGGTGGACTGTACTCAAAAGGGTTGATCGACTCCAGAACAAAAAAATAAATGTGATTTCAAAGTTCGCAACGGTGTCCTCGTTTTGTTCTATTGCCCTTAGGTGACCACAAGAGGGAGCCCAATACAAGTTTGATCCTTAAGTGACCACACAAGCTAATGTCCCTTGGTGGTTTTAGGCTCTATAACTCCACATTGATGCACCATTGAACTCCTTAAAGCCCCTGTATTCTCACCTTGTCATTCATTTGTCTAATACATATTTAAAAACACAAACTAGCAACTTAAATTTTAGTCTAATTTACTTATTATTGACCCTTGCCCCATCTCTCTATCAAATCATAGAGTCATAAACAGATTTCCCTCCCTTGCTTCTTTGTTTATGGCCTGCACAAGCGCTCTATTGTCCTTATTCCTGTTCACTTTTGTCTCATTAAGTTGTTTGTCTGAAGTAGATCCTTCCCCTCAGACGTAGAGAAGGGATAATTGGTCTTTGCAAAGGCTCAGAAAAGAACACTTTGTTACAGGCAACTTAAAAAGCTCATTTACGACAATGGGGTGTAAGGGAAATTTACTATCTCTGCTAAAACAATTATGCTTTCAAGATTATAGGTTCCTCCACACTTGGCCTAATTGTGCAGCGCTGCTAGGTTGTATCTGAAGACTTAACATGATAGTTTGGGTGAAAAATTGAGTGAGTACTGACGTCAATAAATGTGATGAAGATGTGGAATCTTAATTGATCTGCACACATTCAATATTTTTCTAATACGAAATATAGATAATGGGCCTCGGAAAGTTCCACGGAAAGTTGTTTATTCATTCACAGGCCGAGCAGTTATCGCAGCATCGTGAGTTCAAATCTGGCTTATACAGTTTGCTGAATGTCAATCTTATCCCCATGTTGCGATAAGAGCATGCATTCTCATACGGTGAGCTTTTTATTCGCCTGCATGTGGACGTTTAGCCGTACTGTAGACGTTAAGAAGATAAAATCATACAATGTTACAAATACAATTCAAACTCTGTCAAACTGTTTATTTTTCTTTCTTTTTCACCACGGAAAACTGGAAAAGTTGAAGAAAAGAGGTCATTTCTGCTGAAGGAACTGACTCATAATGATACTGCAGCTGTGAAAACAACTGACTTTGTTTTTTAACCGATGAAACAAGATTGTGGCACAGTACAAGTCCTGTCATGTCATTACGTGTGCAATATAGTGTGCAATACATTAAAATATATTGCACACTTTTATTCAAATATAGAATTGCCAACATAATAAAACAGTAGTGGCCCCAAGATGGAACCTTGAGATACTCCAGACATGTCTCTGCAACTAACATGGCCTAATTTAGCTTGAATCACCTGGCATCACCTGTTCGTCTTCATAGAGATGGATAAGATTAATGTAACACTGTGGAACATTTCATACAGAACCGCTTTAAGAGTGGAAACTCATTTGGACCGGCCAGTGGCCAATTTAGGACATGAATTAAAACAATTTGAATTATAATCCATTGCAGAAAGATGTGAAGAACCTGTTTGGCCATCAGCCCTTGATTACATGATAATTATGTTTTTGTTGTAGATCCAGAAGTCCACAGTCACAAACATTCTTTTTTAATAGTGTTTATATCACTTTCATCACTTCATTCTTAACTCTGACAGGTCATCAGTTCATGCTTTCAGTTTAGATCACACTCTAACCGGAAAAGCTGTGATTGATAACTGTAATCTGGGAATGCATAAACAAGATGCTGTGGGTTTATCCACAGATACACGGCCAGTTCGGTTCAAAGCACGGCATGTTATGGTGGACTTAATCAAAGTGTCACATACCAGGTTGTTTCTATAGTGCTTTGACTAAAAGACTATACCAGTTTGTTTGTTTGTTTGTTTGTTTGTTTGTTTCAGGTGCAAACCAGACAGTAGAATAATATATGCTTGTTGTTGTTGTTAGCAGAATTCACAGGCCATTGCAAATAAAACCCAACTCTTGGATTGACATGTTTTGCGTGGTCATTATAGTAAGTAGTATTATTATTATTTTTGTTTTTATATATATATTTTTGACACCATGTTGAGCTAATGCATATGCAGCCAACAACCGCATAGTTGAATGGGTTTTCTGCACGCTTTGATGACGTCATAACACTCAAATTAGACTTTGCAGGTGATGAAAAGTTTGAGTTGGATAATGGGCCGTGCTGAGTGCTTCAGTGCTTGGCCTCTGCAGCGGAAACATCACCAGTGACTCACCGGTCAGATTGTGGCAGCATCATTCCAAAACCGAGACTTCTGACGTCGCCATAATGTCCAGAACGAGACAAGCAAAACTACAAGCGCTTTGAAGGCCAAAGCAAAAGATTACAACAAAAATGATGTCCATGAGAAATGGCCAGGCAAGTTTATTTGTAGAGCACAGTACATGCACAGGGCCATTCAAAGTGCTTCACACAACAGGATAAAATGCATTCAAATCACAAAACAGATAAAGACAATAAAAGAGAAGAATATGCAAAAAAATGTCGGTTATTTAATGGTATGTAACGTGTAGGGTGGGGTCTCCTTGGAGATACTGCTTTGCTTGGAATGACATTAACTGTATAACAAACACTGTTAGCCCTAAACACGTGCAATACTTGACTGACTTAATCATGTGCAATACCGTCATATTCATGTGCAATACTGACTTAACCATGTGCAATACTGACTTAACCATTTGCAATACTGACTTAACCATGTGCAATACCGTCATATTCATGTGCAATACTGACTTAACCATGTGCAATACCGTCATATTCATGTGCAATACTGACTTAACTATGTGCAATACTGACACTGACTTAACCATGTGCAATACTAACTTAACCATGTGCAATACTGACTTAACCATGTGCAATACTGACTTAATCATGTGCAATACCATCATATTCATGTGCAATTACTGTCATACTCACTAGCAATTAAGGCCATATTCATGTGTTTACTTACCATTAGTATTAGTATTATTTAGTCTTATGCTAGCTATTTTTACTTTACTTTATTTTATTATTATTAATATTATATCAGTTTATTATTATTTTATTTTATCTTTATTTTTATCTTTTTATTTTATTTTATTTATTTATTTCATTCCCTATTAAGATATAAGAGGAGTTTTGTTAATAAGAGTTCTTCTATTAAGAGTGTTTGTTTTTTTTAAACTTCCTATAAGTTATCTGTCCTTTTCCTCAGTATCTACTGCGTTGCAACACCGAAATTGAAACCCCATGTGTGGACAATAAAGGATTATCTTATCTTATCTTATCTTATCTGTCTTGCGTTACTCGGGTGTTTTTGCTGCAACAAAACTGACTGAAAAGCATGCATCCTCAAAAACCTGTCCAGATAAACTACCTTTAAATCTTTTCTTTCATGGAATTCATTGTAACATTCCAGCCGCAACATCTCCATGGAGACAAGCAGATGGCGAGCCCTCCACCGGACATGTGACACACCTCTACACAGCCAGTGCCAGGGGTCTGCAGTTTGCTTTGGACCCCTGCTGTGGGTTAAAAAGTGGATGGAGCAAACAGAGGAAGCTGTGTTTGTGTTGTGCACCTCTGGGAGTGGACGTGTTTATGTTGGACGCTCAAAATCCTAAATAGAGCGGACTGAGAAAACAGAAGCTAAACTTGGTCCTTGCTGAACACTGTCTCAGGGTCAGTGCAGGTGCCCGTTTGGATGTCCCTAGAGAAGAGGGGCGGAAATTGAATTTACAGAAATGCTTAAATTATATGAGAACATGGTGACATTTTACGATCCTCGAAGGATAAAATAAACCAGAATGTTGTACGAAAACAAAACATAGCTGTCTATCACCAAAACTCACACAGTCCTAAAATAAGTTTGTAATTTGTGCTTAATTTCAATAGAAAGCTTGTGTTAGATATTCCAAACATATATGTCAAAAAGACACAAAACCTAATGCTCAAGTTAATGTCACCAGTCTAAAAAAAAACTATGATTTGAGGATAATGTGCGGATATATTTTAGATGAGATATAATCCAGATTTGGGCTGTAAAACCCCTACTAGTGAGATGTTTAGGAAGATATCTATCCCATGGGTCCACTATCCTGCTATTATTGCATATAGAATTATTTCACTCTGGAGAGACTCAGACGACACAGAAAGGACTGTTTAGCGAGCTTTATTACATGAGTTATGTGGCGCTCAGACCCCGGCGGAAGACACTGCGATCATGGACACTCCATAATCTATTTGTATTAGATGTCTCCCCCCAGGGCCTGGAGACTGGTGGTGGTAGATATGGTGAGAGGGTAGATGATTAGGATGAGAGGGATGCAGAGGAGGAGGAGGGGAGGTGGTGGGTCGCAGTACGGTCTGAAGCGGCCGAGCCAACTGAATGAGGGTTAATATCGGACCGGCTGTGCGCTGGGAGCAGAGGAGCGACGTGCCACGGGGAGGAGTGACTTGGGTGTGTTGATTAAAGATGGGGAGCAGGTGCGAGGGGCGATGTCCCGGGAGTCCTCTGTCCTTAGACCCTCCTTCTATCCTTAAACCCTCCTTCTGTCCTTAGACCCTCCTTCTGTCCTTAGACCCTCCTTCTGTCCTTAGACCCTCCTTCTGTCCTTAGACTCTCCTTCTGTCCTTAGACCCTCCTTCTGTCCTTAGACCCTCCTTCTGTCCTTAGACCCTCCTTCTGTCCTTAGACCCTCCTTCTGTCCTTAGACACTCCTTCTGTCCTTAGACCCTCCTTCTGTCCTTAGACCCTCCTTCTGTCCTTAGACCCTCCTTCTGTCCTTAGACACTCCTTCTGTCCTTAGACCCTCCTTCTGTCCTTAGACCCTCCTTCTCGGCCAGGAAAAACTACAAAAACCTCCATGGGAAAAAGTAGAAACCTGGAGGAGTTCCGCGGTGAAGGAGAGATCTGAACTCCCACAGACGTACAGGCCGGACTGGGTGCGTTGGTTGAGCTGGGGAGTAGGTGGCCTTGACGTAGCAGGTGACGTAGATGGGTGGAGTTAGGTCTTCCAGGCTGAATTTACGCAGGCTTCATTAGTCTTTGTTGTGGAAATGCACTCCTTGGTAAGTGCTGTGTATTGTCCACATTCACTATTGGAGGAAGCTGTGCTGTTGTTTTAGGTGGAGAAGATGTTTTTGACATAGTTCTCATAGAATTGTGCACGGCCCCTGCGTTTGATCCATCCGGCCCCTGCGTTTGAGCCATCCATCCCTCAATGACACAGGGAGTCACAGCCGCAAACCTTTCTCCTGGCCTAGGTTAGGATTGTGCATGTTTTAGTTTGAAACCTTTTCAGATTCTCACATACAGAGCACTGTGGTCTCGCTGCTCCTCAGTTTTGAACGTGTTCTTCTGGTAACCATGACTCACCCAGTGCTCGTGTCACTGCGGTGGCGTTGCCGGCCAAAGCGGCGGCCCGTTACTGCCCCCTCACTCCCAAGCGTGTTATGTGTTGATAATTAAAGCTTTAAATCAAGGCTGCAGCGGCACCAACTGCACCTGCATTGCCTTTATGGTGCAGAGTTTAATTAGATTAGACATTTGGCAAGATGAGTTGAGGGCACCAAATACACAACACAACAATGAACAATAAGTACTACAATGAAACTTCACTGTGGTGTGACCTAAAACCTATCCCCAACTAAACAATATTATATTCATGTGCAATTACTGTCGTACTCACACGCAATAATGTCACATTCATGTGCATATAACTGATGTAAATAGAGTGTTTATTAGGCCCGAGCGCCACAAGCTGGCGAGAGGCCTATTAGTCTCGTAAGGCCGTGCGAAGCACGGCTGCGAAAGTGCGCACGTAGTGCGCACGAAATCGAGCGCAAAGCGCTCGCCCACTTCCAAACACTCACTAACGCACTCCTCCACTCATGCACGCCCCGTGCATACTAATTAGTTGTAGGAAAATTGAACATTACCGTTGTAAACGGGTGAAGCCCGTGCAAAAGTTCGCACTAAACGAGCACTTTACATTGGGATCGTCATCCCCATATAAAGCACTCATTTGCGCTAAGTAGCTCACGAATACGTTCCCCATCTCTTGCATGTTCCGTGCATATAAGCATATAATGCAAAAATTGAACATTATTACTGTATAGAGGGCCAAAAACACAAAGTGGGCGGAGCCCACTCAAAATTATCGAAAGTACCCGTCAGTGACCAGGGACCCACACCATGAGGTAGGAAAGCGCGAGCGCTTTCCGAAAATGTATAGTTTATGATATTTGAAAAATGGGAAACATTGTTTTCGCATCGGAATATTCTTCTTCTTCTTATTCTCGGGACCAACCCCCCTATTTTTCACCCAGTGAACATTGACGAAAAGTCACAAAAATTTGCACACCTCTAAAAATCGTGCCTCTCTACATTATGGCTATTTCCCTTTTCTAAAATAAAAAAAATTGGCGCGTCAGCGCCCCCAAATGTACCAAAAATGCATTGAGAGATGGGAAATGACCCAAAAAAAATCTGATCGTAGAATCATGAAATTTGGCGCAGAGGTAGATGGTGACGAGAGAAGTAAAAAATATTATCACGGCAACGCCGTCCGCCCAACCAAAAGTCGGCCATATTGCTTCAAAAATGGCTAAACATGACTTCGGAGTTTTTCCAAACGTCGTACTTTTACGAACTCCTCCCAGGGCGTTGGCCCTAAAAAGCTGAAATTTGGTGAAAATGCTACTGAGGAGTGGGACATCAAAAGTTATCCAAATTACATTGATACCTGTCACGGTCTCTGTGCGGCGAAGCCGCAACCTGTAGCAAGAATTTCAGAAATCTCCCAAATTTTACGTTTCTGCCGTTTGCGCAGATAAAGTCCGAATTGCGTCAAATTAGAATCAGTTGTTAAACTCTTTGCCCTAAACCTACTTGAAGTGAAATAAATTAATTTGGCGCCACAGCGCCCCCTACAGATTTTATATGGAGGTTAAATGTTTAGTTTTGCGAAATTATATGAAATTTGACACACAACTCAATTTTAGCATCCCCATCAAAAAAGTCAATGAGACCCATGTCATAATTGTTATGGCGTTGCCGTAACGGTGACCGAAACCTTCCATGTTATTCCAATGGGGAAATCGCCAGAACATGTTTACACTTTAGACTTTCACAAACTCCTCTTAGGGCGTCAGCCCTATTAACCTGAAATTTGGTGAGACTCATCTTCAGGGGTGGACCATCAAAAGTTATCCACATTTTTATTCAAAGAGTCACGGTGTCTGTGCGGCAAAGCCGCACATTTTGCCAAGAATTCAAAATAAAATTGCTTTTTGATGGTAAAACAAAGGGGAGAAGATGTGACAGCGTCACAGATTCAGCAGTAGGCGTAATAAAAGGACAATTGGGGCGCGTTAGCGCCCCCTCCTCTTGCGGCGTGGCGGCGGCGTAGCGAGGGCTGATCATTGCCGCTTGCGGCTATATTTTTACCATTATTATTGGTATTATCTTGTCTTCCGCTAGCTGTTTTTATTTATTTATTTTATCTTTATTTTTCCCCTCCATTCCTTATTAAAATGAGAGGTTTTGTCTATAGGAGTTTTTGTTTATAAGAGTTCTTCCATTAAGAGTGTTTTTTAAACTTCCTATAAGTTATCTGTCCTTTTCCTCTGTATCTACTGCGTTGCAACAATAAAATTTCCTCATGTGTGGACAGTAAAGGAATATCTTATCTTATCTTACAATTTGCTTGAAATACAGATCAGAAGTTGTTCCTTAATTTTCTGAACAACAATGTGAGTATATTAAATCAGATACTTGGGAATTTGAAAATGTTTTGAATGATTTTTGCATATTTTATTCTAAAAAAAGCAAGCAAGTGATATAATATAGTATAGTTTTAACCCTATGATTACTAATTTGGAGAATTGTAATATTGAGTAAAAAACTTGAGCTCACAGTATACAAAGCGTTATTCAATCATGTCGTGCAGTATTAGAGACATTGTGGGGACAGAACCTTTCAAACTCTGCCACATCTTGCTGCCATCTGGATTATTGTAAATCGTGACGACTTCCTGTCTTTCTGCACTACAACAGAAATGATCATTATTGCCACTTTTGAGTGCTTTCAATTTAATTTAATTTCTAACTTAAAAGTGACTCACTGCACTGTCTTTTTTTATCGTCAGACGTCTCCAGTTCGACAATAGGATGTAAGCTTCGCTCTCAGCCAAACGAGCCCGTATTGATCTGCGTATACGGCTGCAGGCTCGAAGTGCATTAAGAGGCACTTGAGTTGCCGGCG